>NC_134355.1:170539837-170544837 GCF_048569485.1 Anomaloglossus baeobatrachus
CCCATGCATGCTGCTCCATCCTCACAGTGTCCCATGCATGCTGCTCCATCCTCACAGTGTCCCATGCATGCTGCTCCCTCCTCACAATGTCCCATGCATGCTGCTCCCTCCTCACAGTGTCCCATGCACGCTGCTCCATCCTCACAGTGTCCCATGCACGCTGCCCCCTCCTCACAGTGTCCCATGCATGCTGCCCCCTCCTCACAGTGTCCCATGCATGCTGCCCCCCTCCTCAGTGTCCCATGCATGCTGCTCCATCCTCTCAGTGTCCCATGCATGCTGCCCCCTCCTCACAGTGTGCCATGCATGCTGCCCCCTCCTCACAATGTGCCATGCATGCTGCCCCCTCCTCACAATGTCCCATGCATGCTGCCCCTCTCCATGAGCTCCTAATGCTGCCTTACTCTTTTCCATAATGACACCTCCATGCTGCCCCACTCATCATACTAAGACCACCACACTAACGCTTATGCTGAGACCCCCCCCCCCCCCCCACACACACACACACACACACACACACACACACACACACACTACCCCACTCTTGATATTGACTTCCCTACATTGCTCCACTCCATACTGAGCTCCCAATGCTGCCCCCCTCTCATTCTGAGTCCTTACACTCCCCCCATCGATTTTGTCATTGCACTATCCCTCAACCCTTGTCCTCTGTCTCTAGCATTAGCCCCTCCCCAGCCTCCCCCCCCAGCCTCAGCCTCTCTCTCCCCCCAGCCTCCCCCCCCAGCCTTAGCCTCTCTCTCCCCCCAGCCTCCCCCCCCAGCCTCAGCCTCTCTCTCCCCCCAGCCTCCCCCCCAGCCTCTCTCTCCCCCCAGCCTCCCCCCCAGCCTCTCTCTCCCCCCAGCCTCCCCCCCAGCCTCCCTCTCCCCCCAGCCTCCCTCTCCCCCCAGCCTCCCCCCCAGCCTCTCTCTCCCCCAGCCTCCCCCCCAGCCTCTCTCTCCCCCCAGCCTCCCTCTCCCCCCAGCCTCCCCCCCAGCCTCTCTCTCCCCCCAGCCTCCCCCCCAGCCTCTCTCTCCCCCCAGCCTCTCTCTCCCCCAGCCTCCCCCCCAGCCTCTCTCTCCCCCCAGCCTCCCCCCCCAGCCTCTCTCTCCCCCCAGCCTCCCCCCCAGCCTCAGCCTCTCTCTCCCCCCAGCCTCCCCCCCAGCCTCTCTCTCCCCCCAGCCTCCCCCCCAGCCTCAGCCTCTCTCTCCCCCCAGCCTCCCCCCCAGCCTCCCTCTCCCCCCAGCCTCCCCCCCAGCCTCCCTCTCCCCCCAGCCTCCCCCCCAGCCTCTCTCTCCCCCCAGCCTCTCTCTCCCCCCAGCCTCCCCCCCAGCCTCTCTCTCCCCCCAGCCTCCCCCCCAGCCTCTCTCTCCCCCCAGCCTCCCCCCCAGCCTCAGCCTCTCTCTCCCCCCAGCCTCTCTCTCCCCCCAGCCTCCCCCCCAGCCTCAGCCTCTCTCTCCCCCCAGCCTCCCCCCAGCCTCTCTCTCCCCCCAGCCTCCCCCCCAGCCTCACTCTCCCCCCAGCCTCCCCCCAGCCTCAGCCTCTCTCTCCCCCCAGCCTCCCCCCCCAGCCTCTCTCTCCCCCCAGCCTCCCCCCCAGCCTCAGCCTCTCTCTCCCCCCAGCCTCCCCCCCAGCCTCTCTCTCCCCCCAGCCTCCCCCCCAGCCTCTCTCTCCCCCCAGCCTCCCCCCCAGCCTCAGCCTCTCTCTCCCCCCAGCCTCCCCCCCAGCCTCTCTCTCCCCCCAGCCTCCCCCCCAGCCTCAGCCTCTCTCTCCCCCCAGCCTCTCTCTCCCCCCAGCCTCCCCCCCAGCCTCAGCCTCTCTCTCCCCCCAGCCTCCCCCCAGCCTCTCTCTCCCCCCAGCCTCCCCCCCAGCCTCACTCTCCCCCCAGCCTCCCCCCAGCCTCAGCCTCTCTCTCCCCCAGCCTCCCCCCCAGCCTCTCTCTCCCCCCAGCCTCCCCCCCAGCCTCAGCCTCTCTCTCCCCCCAGCCTCCCCCCCAGCCTCTCTCTCCCCCCAGCCTCCCCCCAGCCTCAGCCTCTCTCTCCCCCCAGCCTCCCCCCCAGCCTCTCTCTCCCCCCAGCCTCCCCCCCAGCCTCAGCCTCTCTCTCCCCCCAGCCTCTCTCTCCCCCCAGCCTCCCCCCCAGCCTCAGCCTCTCTCTCCCCCCAGCCTCCCCCCCAGCCTCTCTCTCCCCCCAGCCTCAGCCTCTCTCTCCCCCCAGCCTCCCCCCCAGCCTCTCTCTCCCCCCAGCCTCCCCCCCAGCCTCAGCCTCTCTCTCCCCCCAGCCTCCCCCCCAGCCTCTCTCTCCCCCCAGCCTCCCCCCCAGCCTCAGCCTCTCTCTCCCCCCAGCCTCCCCCCCAGCCTCAGCATCTCTCTCCCCCCAGCCTCCCCCCCAGCCTCTCTCTCCCCCAGCCTCCCCCCCAGCCTCAGCCTCTCTCTCCCCCCAGCCTCCCCCCCAGCCTCCCTCTCCCCCCAGCCTCCCCCCCAGCCTCCCTCTCCCCCCAGCCTCCCCCCCAGCCTCTCTCTCCCCCCAGCCTCTCTCTCCCCCCAGCCTGCCCCCCAGCCTCTCTCTCCCCCCAGCCTCCCCCCAGCCTCTCTCTCCCCCCAGCCTCCCCCCCCAGCCTCAGACTCTCTCTCCCCCCAGCCTCTCTCTCCCCCCAGCCTCCCCCCCAGCCTCTCTCTCCCCCCAGCCTCCCCCCAGCCTCTCTCTCCCCCCAGCCTCCCCCCCAGCCTCTCTCTCCCCCCAGCCTCCCTCTCCCCCCAGCCTCCCTCTCCCCCCAGCCTCCCCCCCAGCCTCTCTCTCCCCCCAGCCTCCCCCCCAGCCTCTCTCTCCCCCCAGCCTCCCCCCCAGCCTCTCTCTCCCCCCAGCCTCCCCCCCAGCCTCTCTCTCCCCCCAGCCTCCCCCCCAGCCTCTCTCTCCCCCCAGCCTCCCTCTCCCCCCAGCCTCCCTCTCCCCCCAGCCTCTCTCTCCCCCCAGCCTCCCCCCCAGCCTCTCTCTCCCCCCAGCCTCCCCCTCAGCCTCTCTCTCCCCCCAGCCTCCCCCCCAGCCTCAGCCTCTCTCTCCCCCCAGCCTCCCCCCCAGCCTCTCTCCCCCCAGCCTCCCCCCCAGCCTCAGCCTCTCTCCCCCCCCAGCCTCCCCCCCAGCCTCTCTCTCCCCCCAGCCTCCCCCCCAGCCTCACTCTCCCCCCAGCCTCCCCCCAGCCTCAGCCTCTCTCTCCCCCCAGCCTCCCCCCCAGCCTCTCTCCCCCCAGCCTCTCTCTCCCCCCAGCCTCCCCCCCAGCCTCTCTCTCCCCCCAGCCTCCCCCCCAGCCTCTCTCTCCCCCCAGCCTCCCCCCCAGCCTCTCTCTCCCCCCAGCCTCCCCCCCAGCCTCAGCCTCTCTCTCCCCCCAGCCTCCCCCCCAGCCTCCCTCTCCCCCCAGCCTCCCCCCCAGCCTCTCTCCCCCCAGCCTCTCTCTCCCCCCAGCCTCCCCCCCAGCCTCTCTCTCCCCCCAGCCTCCCCCCCAGCCTCTCTCTCCCCCCAGCCTCCCCCCCAGCCTCAGCCTCTCTCTCCCCCCAGCCTCTCTCTCCCCCCAGCCTCAGCCTCTCTCTCCCCCCAGCCTCACTCTCCCCCCAGCCTCCCCCCCAGCCTCAGCCTCTCTCTCCCCCCAGCCTCCCCCCCAGCCTCTCTCTCCCCCCAGCCTCCCCCCCAGCCTCTCTCTCCCCCCAGCCTCCCCCCCCAGCCTCTCTCTCCCCCCAGCCTCCCCCCCAGCCTCAGCCTCTCTCTCCCCCCAGCCTCCCCCCCAGCCTCAGCCTCTCTCTCCCCCCAGCCTCCCCCCCAGCCTCTCTCTCCCCCCAGCCTCCCCCCCAGCCTCAGCCTCTCTCTCCCCCCAGCCTCCCCCCCAGCCTCAGCCTCTCTCTCCCCCCAGCCTCCCCCCCAGCCTCTCTCTCCCCCCAGCCTCCCCCCCAGCCTCTCTCTCCCCCCAGCCTCCCCCCCAGCCTCTCTCTCCCCCCAGCCTCCCCCCCAGCCTCAGCCTCTCTCTCCCCCCAGCCTCCCCCCCAGCCTCTCTCTCCCCCCAGCCTCCCCCCAGCCTCTCTCTCCCCCCAGCCTCCCCCCAGCCTCTCTCTCCCCCAGCCTCCCCCCCAGCCTCAGCCTCTCTCTCCCCCCAGCCTCCCCCCCAGCCTCCCCCCCAGCCTCTCTCTCCCCCCAGCCTCCCCCCCAGCCTCGCTCTCCCCCCAGCCTCTCTCTCCCCCCAGCCTCCCCCCCAGCCTCTCTCTCCCCCCAGCCTCTCTCTCCCCCCAGCCTCTCTCTCCCCCCAGCCTCTCTCTCCCCCCAGCCTCCCCCCCAGCCTCAGCCTCTCTCTCCCCCCAGCCTCTCTCTCCCCCCAGCCTCCCCCCCAGCCTCAGCCTCTCTCTCCCCCCAGCCTCCCCCCCAGCCTCTCTCTCCCCCAGCCTCCCCCCCAGCCTCACTCTCCCCCCAGCCTCCCCCCCAGCCTCAGCCTCTCTCTCCCCCCAGCCTCCCCCCCAGCCTCTCTCTCCCCCCAGCCTCCCCCCCAGCCTCAGCCTCTCTCTCCCCCCAGCCTCCCCCCCAGCCTCTCTTCCCCCAGCCTCCCCCCCAGCCTCAGCCTCTCTCTCCCCCCAGCCTCCCCCCCAGCCTCTCTCCCCCCAGCCTCTCTCTCCCCCCAGCCTCTCTCTCCCCCCAGCCTCCCCCCCAGCCTCTCTCCCCCCAGCCTCCCCCCCAGCCTCAGCCTCTCTCTCCCCCCAGCCTCTCTCTCCCCCCAGCCTCAGCCTCTCTCTCCCCCAGCCTCCCCCCCAGCCTCAGCCTCTCTCTCCCCCCAGCCTCTCCCCCAGCCTCAGCCTCTCTCTCCCCCCAGCCTCTCTCTCCCCCCAGCCTCCCCCCCAGCCTCAGCCTCTCTCCCCCAGCCTCCCCCCAGCCTCTCTCTCCCCCCAGCCTGCCCCCCAGCCTCACTCTCCCCCCAGCCTCCCCCCCAGCCTCAGCCTCTCTCTCCCCCCAGCCTCCCCCCCAGCCTCA
>NC_134355.1:170549837-170582337 GCF_048569485.1 Anomaloglossus baeobatrachus
GGAGAAGGTTAGTAACCGGCTCAGAAGAGCGCTGCAGCACCGGCATTACAGTTGTTTAATACCAGTAAAGCCAACTTTGTGCTCAGAATGCACAGTCTAATCAAGAAATAGAAAATTAAATCTAAATACAATTAATATTGCAAACCTAAAAATACCAAAATATTTTAATGGCAGACCACAGTTCGATTATGGATATTGGCCAAAAAAAAAAAAATTGTCCTTTCTGTATATTTATTCTAGAGAAGTTCCTAGTGGCTGCTCAGTCGTCACCATCATAGAACGTAGCTTCTAAAAGGTCCTTATCCTCTTTCTTTAGGAGCTCACTACTCCACAGCCTTCCTGCGAGGAGCGGTGTGTGCTCCTGAAGATTGACAGTTTGGGCACGGGCTTTACTTCTGCAGCATCAGACAAGCACAAGGAGGCCCTGAGTTCAACAATATCACTTATATTATTGTGTGCAGCTATTCTGACAGTGAAAGATTTTAGATTTTGCATGTATAGCAACTGGGAGAGCTGCCCTCGTCGACATCAGTTTTTCAGTGTACATTTCCATAGACAGAAGCTGCTCATCACAGAAGTGGCTGAAGTTGGACTAGAGCTCACAAGCAGCTGAGACCCACTAATGACAAAGCTAAAACGCTTAAGCTAAAATTGCAGGTAAACAAAAATAAGACAAAAAAAGTCTAAGTTTTAACTACTGCAGCATGCTGTCTTCAGGTTACATTGCAGAAACCTGATGAGAGTCCCTTTAATAACAGGTAAATTAAAACGTTTCTTGTTTTCACAAGCACTTTGCAGTTGTATACATTTATTGATTTATTTATTATTGAATCTGAGTACACCCCTACACTCATTTTGAATATATATTTTCTTTTCTTAAATGTCTCATTTTAGCCAGTTATTCATTTCTCGTCAATGTGCACAGTAAGACATAAATCACACAACATAGTCTTATTGGAAAAGAATTAGGAGTCCAGCTTCACAAACTTCGACTTCTTTATTGTATAAAATTTCATATATACAGCACATGCAGAGTCCACTATTTTACCTCTACGCATTTTAGATGTCAAGCATCCTTAGTCGTTATATCAAGGCTAAGGATGCTTGATATCTGAAACGCACAGATATACAGCACACGCCAAATCCCCAATTTTATCTCTATGCATTTCAGATATCAAGCATCCTTAGCCTTGATATAACGACTAAGGATGCTTGACATCTAAAATGCGTAGAGGTAAAATAGTGGACACGGCATGTGCTGTATATATGAAATTTTATACAAGAAAGAAGTCGAAGTTTGTGAAGCTGGACTCCTAAGGCTATGTGCGCACGTGTGCGCTCTGCACCGCACACAAAAGATGCGCTTCAGAGCGCAGCTGAAAAGCTCCGTTCTGAGGCGCCTGGTGCCTGCAGAATTTGTGCGCTCTGCATGCTGCCTCTCCCTATAGACAGCATGCAAAGCGCACGAAAGAAGTGACATGTCACTTCTTAGAACGCACGGTTCGGGCAGCAGCCAAATCGCTGCGCTCTAATACGCCACGTGCGCACGTCTCATGCACAATCTTCATAGATTATGCTGGGGATGCAGGATGCATGCAGTTACGCTGCTGTGCAGAACGCAGCGTAACTGCATACAAAACGCACACGTGCGCACATAGCCTTATTCTTTTCTATTTCTACACATCCGGGCAGAGTGGATCCAAGCCCCAAACGACAAGACTTGCACTAATGTAGCGAGATGGAGTTTTTATTTTTCTGATTATTAGTCTTATTGGGCTGCAGCCGGGTGTCAGAAAAAGCTTTGTCCCGTTTCACTACATTAACGTGTTATTAGCAATATCAGAATTATGCAATGTCCTGCCCAGGTTTAAAAGGATTACGAATAGGTATATGTTGTATCAACAGCTCTTTGCTGTGAAAGCTGTTTTTGGTTTTCAACATCTCAGAACATTTCATCCTGTAAACAGAATTGAAGTAGAAAAATATTAACATAAAAATCGTGGCTAAAAGACCATGAAGTTCTGGCTTACCTCTTCAGTGAGTTCACCAAATACAGTTAATGTATCAAGCAGAAGGCTTGCTGTGTAAAAGGACTTTATCATATTCCTAAAAGAGAGAAGGAAAAAAGCAGATGAGCGTGGCGCTGCTGGAAACGGAAAACAGTAGAGCTTAAATCTCCATACAAAAATCAAACAAGTATATAATAATATTACATCTCACATAGCACAGCACTAGGATAGGGGTGCACAACCGGTGGCCTGAGATGCCATTCTGTGCAGACCCCAACCGTATGGATAGAAAAATACTACTACTTTAACACTGATGTCCACTGATGGCGTAGCAATGGATAGGTCATCAATGTCTGATCGGCCAGGCATACCTGCCGATTAGCTGTTCTATGTGTCGGCAGCAGGCAGCCAAAAACGGTGAGTCCCGCAGCTGATCTGTCTTCTGATAGCGGCCGCAGCTTGGTATTGCACATACGCCTCCCATTAGTTTGAATGGGAGGAGGATGTGCAGTACCCAGCTGCGGTCACCATCAGTTGACGCAACTCTGCAACTGAGCATTTCCGTCTGCCGGCACCAAGAACAGCTGATCGGCGGGGACGCAAGGTGTTGGACCCTGGCCAATCAGATATTGATGACCTATCATAAGGATAGGCCATCAATGTAAAACTAGTGGCCAAACTCCTTAGCTATAGGTGAGCAGCCAACACAGAAGAGTAGTGGCAGCAGCTGAGTAGCAGTGATTGTCAAGTACTAATGGTGCATGGTGTAAACACCATGGAGGTCTCATGCCTGGAGGATGGGGTCTTATCACTGATTCAGCACTCCAAAAAGCAGTATGTGAATTAGGTGACCTTCCATGACCGAGAATATCTCCACTGTAGTGAGAGCCATTTGCATACATAATATATCTTCAATATTTTCCTATAGGGAGTACAGACCATTTTTGTGAATTTAGAAATGGATTTTACTGCAGAACCATATTAAAAAAATGCTTCAAATACTCAATTTGCTTCCTCCTGGTGCAACTGGAAAATATTCAAACTAACGCGGAAAAAACCCACTATGTGCACTGTAGGAGATTAAACCCTGCTTTACACGTTGCAATTTCGCATACGATATCGTATGCGATTTGCAACGCCCCATCGTATGTGTGGAACGTTCAATTTGTTGAACATGCCACACAAACGATTAACCCCTGTCACACATACTTACCTTCCATACGACCTCGATGTGGGCGGCGAACGTCCACTTCCTGGAGTGGGAGGGACGTTCGGCATCAAAGAGACGTCACGCGGCAGCTGGCCTATAGAAGCGCAGGGGCGGAGCTGAGTGGGACGTAAACATCCGCCCACCTTCTTCCTTCCGCATTACCGGCCGGGAGCCGCAGGACGTAGATAAGATCTGTTCATCGTTCCTGGGGTGTCACACACTGCGATGTGTGCTACCCCGAGTACGATGAACAATCTGACGTACAATTCATGAGGAATGTACGACGTGCATGCGATTAATGTTTTATCGTTCAGTCGCAGTCGCACGTAGCTGTTACACACTACAATGTACCTTACAATGCCGGATGTGCGTCACTTGCTACGTGACCCCGCCGACACATTGTAAGATACATTGCAGCGTGTAAAGCGGGCTTTACTCATTGAAATCAGTCGGAAACTTATTCCACGAGTATTTGATGCAGTTTTTTGTGGATTTAGGAGCAGAAGTTATATCAGTGAACGTATCACAGGGCAGACTGGTGGGAGGGAAGAGTCCTGTAAGTAAAATATGTACCTGACATTTATTATACGTACTTGCAACATGGCATAAATGTCGCAGAAGCTAATACCCTTGTCATTTTTAATGTGGGTCCCAGATTGATTCACTTGACAATGCGGCCCTTAGACAAAAAAAAAAATATATGATTGTGCACCCCTACATTAGGATATACCTCCAGCGCTTTCACAGTGACAGGGATCTAGCCGCTGGGATTCCATGGGAAGCAACTATGATTTAGCACTTCATCCCAGCCTGGCCACTCAATTATGCAAAAAACTGTAACTCGCCCAATATACCTAAACTGGACCACCCTGCAGTACCCTGCACAGTCACCGGGCTTGGGGTCTGCTGTGCAAGAAGCACATCTCTACACTAGTGCGGCCATTATAAGGATTGTCACAATCCCAGAGATCAGACCTTACTGATGATTATAAAGAGATGCCACATAATAGTAAGATGAGGAGCAATCCCAATCCATGTAGATATAATGGTATGTTTTATCGTTTAAGCTGGGTTTACACACTGCAACATCGCAAACGACATCGCTGTAACGTCACCGGTTTTGTGACGTTATAGAGACCTCCCCAGCGACATTGCAGTGTGTGAAACACATCAGCGACCTGGCCCCTGCTGTGAAGTTGCTGATCGCTACAAATCGTTCAGGACCATTCTTTGGTCCTTTGTTTCTTGCTGTGCAGCATGATCGCTAGAAAGTCTCAGTGTGTAAAGGGGACTTAAATGTGCAGGCAGCAGGAGCCGGCTTCTGCGGACACTGGTAACCACGGTAAACATCGGGTAACCAAGAAGCCCTGTCCTTGGTTACCCGATATTTACCTTCGTTACCAGCCTCCGCCGCTATCACTGTCAGTGCCGGCTCCTGCTCCTTGCACGTGTAGCAGAGTACACATCGGGTAATTAACCCCATGTGTGCTGTAACTAGGAGAGCAGGGAGCCAGCGCTAAGCATTGTGCGCTGCTCCCTGCACGTGTAGCTACAGCACACATCAGGTAATTAACCCGATGTGTACTGTAGGTAGGAGAGCAGGGAGCCAGCGCTAAGCAGTGTGCGCGGCTCCTGCTCTGTGCACATGTAGCTGCAGCACACATTGGGTAATTAACCCGGTGTACTGTAGCTAGGAGAGCAGGGAGCCAGCGCTAAGCATTGTGCGCTGCTCCCTGCACGTGTAGCTACAGCACACATCAGGTAATTAACCCGATGTGTACTGTAGGTAGGAGAGCAGGGAGCCAGCGCTAAGCAGTGTGCGCGGCTCCTGCTCTGTGCACATGTAGCTGCAGCACACATTGGGTAATTAACCCGGTGTACTGTAGCTAGGAGAGCAGGGAGCCAGCGCTAAGCAGTGTGCGCTGCTCCCTGCACGTGTAGCTGCGTGCGCTGGTAACCAAGGTAAATATCGGGTTGGTTACCCGATATTTACCTTAGTTACCAAGCGCAGCATCGCTTCAGTGCGTCGCTGCTGGCTGGGGGCTGGTCACTGGTTGCTGGTGACAGCTCACCAGCAACCCGTGTAGCGATGCTCCAGCGATCCCTGCCAGGTCAGGTTGCTGGTGGGATCGATTGAGCGCCTGACTGTGTGACATCTCACCAGCAACCTCCTAGCAACTTACCAGCGATCCCTATCAGGTTGCATCGTTGTTGGGATCGCTGGTAAGTTGTTTAGTGTAAAGGGGCCTTTACACACTGAATCTCATGAGAAAACACAAGTATCCTCAATTGCAGAAAATTGGTACTTGCACCATCTGCTTTATATTGTGCTGCTTCCAGCCACATTCCTTCAAATTTTCTTTATTAAAAACAACAACAAACAAAAACATCACAATTTTATAGAAGAGACGCCTGTGTCACATCAAATGGAAAGCGGCTCAGTCCTCTCTGCACACAGCACAATCAGGCTGGGCTGAGTGGAGTGTGCATGTGTACGGGGGAGGGGTGTAATTGGGAGGAATAGCGCTCAGCTAAATAAGCATTCAGCCATAGCTTTTTCTTTCCTTCCAGTAGCACATACACATGCTGTTATGCGCTCTACAGACTAAATATGTCATAATTAAGAACCTAAATCAGGGGTCAGGAACCTTTTTGGCTAAGAGAGCCGTAAACGCCACATATTTTGAAATATAATTCCGCGAGAGCCGTACAATATGTTTAAAGGGCCATTGACAGATCAATCGCTCCAATGTTCACTTAGTACAGCAAGGAATGCTCCTCCCTGCTGTATAAAGCCACAACTGGACTGAAACAATGGTACTACACTCTGCTACAAACAGACACACACAACTCTGCTACAAACAGACAAACACACACAACTCTGCTACATACAGACAAACACACACAACTCTCCTACAAACAGACAAACACACACAACTCTGCTACATACAGACAAACACACACAACTCTGCTACATACAAACACACACAACTCTGCTACATACAGACAAACACACACAACTCTGCTACATACAGACAAACACACACAACTCTGCTACAAACAGAAACACAACTCTGCTACATACAAACACACACACAACTCTGCTACATACATACAAACACATACAACTCTGCTACATACAGACAAACACATACAACTCTGCTACATACAGACAAACACACACAACTCTGCTACATACAGACAAACACACACAACTCTGCTACATACAGACAAACACACACAACTCTGCTACATACAGACAAACACATACAACTCTGCTACATACAGACAAACACATACAACTCTGCTACATACAGACAAACACATACAACTCTGCTACATACAGACAAATACACACAACTCTGCTGCTCTGTGGGGCCTGCACCCGCGGCTCGGCGGGGCCAGCACCCGCGGCATCGGCGGGGCCAGCACCCGCGGCATCGGCGGGGCCAGCACCCGCGGCATCGGCGGGGCCAGCACCCGCGGCATCGGCGGGGCCAGCACCCGCGGCATCGGCGGGGCCAGCACCCGCGGCATCGGCGGGGGGGGGGGGGATTGGCAGGGCATACATCTGGGGGGTTAGAAGCAGCTCACCGGGGCCCATAATGGGGAGGCGGGGAGGGCATTTACCCGATTAGGTCACGGTGGAGAGGGGGCCCACACAGCGCCGGACAGAAGCTCGCCTCCTTCATCTGTGGGACTGAGAAGGCGGTAGCTCCGCCCACAGATGAAATTCAAAACAGGATGTCTGCGCGCCTTAAAGTGACGGCGCCGCAGATTGCTGCCGAGGACTGCGGTCCCCGGAACTCGGCCGGGGGCAGCAGAACTATAAAGGCGAGTGGGCCCCGGCCAAGGGACAGGAGAACTGACGAGGCCGAGTGGGCCCCCCCGGCTCTCCAGGGCCCCGGCATTTGGCAGGTGCTGACGCCGGCCCTGGACGCAGGTGCGTGCTTGCAGACGGCGCGGCTATGCAGGGAGTTATGGGAAATGTAGTCCATGCTCCCTGCCGCTCACCACTGCCGCCAATGCTTATCAGGCCATCAAAGAACTACCAATATCAGCGTGCACCGCGGCCTGATGGAGCGCGGTGCATGCATCCTTCCCATAGACAGGTAGGAGCCCTGTCTGCGAGCCAGATACGGCCATCAAAAGAGCCATATCTGGCTCGCGAGCCATAGGTTCCCGACCCCTGACCTAAATGCTTGAAACGCGTAGACTTGTTTTTCTATGTCTTTTTAAAGAAATTTTTTGTTTTCCTTTTTAACTTTTTTTCATTAAATGTGATGTTTTCAATACCATATCATACACCCTATGTATCCTTGGTGCTGGAAACAAACACGCTTTCTTGATGGTGCAAGCGCTTCCTGTAGATTCACTTAAGAAGCAGCACATTTCCCTATTTATGGCCATTGTTCAGTATCATTCTATAAAAAGAGTAGGTAATGCAGCTTATTTTGACAATGACATGCTTCATCAGATTGGATAGATTAAATGTATTCATTAGTAAAAATCTCATGAATATTAAAGAGATTGTCCCCTACTTTTACATTGATGGGCTATCCTTAGGCTAGGACATCAATGTCAGACTTCCCGCACCCCCGCCAATCAGCTGTTCTTGGTCCAGGCAGCAGACAGCCAGAAAGGCTCTGTTCCAGAGCTGTTCCGTCATTTGATAGTGGCGGTGGCTAGTACTGCACACCCACCTCCCATTCAGATCAATAGGAGGCAGATCTGCAGGCTGTCAGCCACTATCAAAAGACAGAGCATCTCCAGAACTGAGCATTTCCGGCTGCCTGCTGCTACCACTGGGACGGAACAGCTGATCGGCGGGGGTGCCAGGTGTCAGACCCCAATCAGACATTTATGACCTATCCTAAGGATAAGCCATCAGTGTCAAAATATTGGACAAACCCTTTAAGTGGAACCTGCAAGCTCATCCATGCTCCCTAATCCATGGCAGCCTTTAGCAAGCCCCAATTGCACAATTTCAGCCATGTACATGCTACACAGAGATTTTTAAAAACTTCACAGACTGTCATGGCGACTGTCACTATCTTTATTTCAACAAATTTGTTGGGGCATGGTTTTTGGCCACTTACGAATATTCAAGTATGCAGATTCTTCTTTTGCACTTGTTAGTGAGCGTCTGAGACTTCAAAGCTATTCTGTTCTCAAAATGGCTTGTCTTGTAGCAGTCTAGGACCAGACAGGACTGCTGATCTCAAAAAATTGAGCCAAACTCTAATGTGTAGAAGTGCTCTTCCACAGATGTTGGCAGGAGATTCGAATGTTCGATTCCAGGCTGCCGAGTTTTGTTCTCAGAGATAAGCCGCCATCAGCATAAACAGAAGTGCTCGACAGAGCTAACACTCTGTATGCAATAGTCGACCACCATATCTGGTGGGCAAACATTTGGACAAACCATCGTTTGGCCAAAGGATATCCAAAAGTCTATGGGGACTACAGAAACACTCCCAAGAAGTTTTTTTTACACAATCTGTGTATATGTGCATGTAGTATAGTGTGTGTGCTTATATACTCACTTACCGCCACCTTCTCCAGGATCCAATGCCACTCCACGCCTTTTCTGAATGATGTTACTGTTCTTCAGACTCTCTTGGGCACATTGGGCTGTTTGTGACCCGAAAGTGACTTTTACAATGTAAGCCTATGGAGAGTCAGAACGAGGCCCATAGACTTACATTGTAAAAGACTTGCAGCTCATAGAATGATGGTCTGAAGAGCGATGACTGCACTGGATCCCGGAGAAAGCGGTGGTAGATTAACACACAACACTACATACACATATAGAAAAAAAAAACAGCAAACTTCATGGTCGGGCTGCTGTAAGTCATATTTTAAAACAATGGCACTTTGGATATAACCAAGAGTCATTCAGTTTGTTGTACTATACATCATAATTATAATATATAATATATATACACACACACACACAGTGTTTCCCCGACATTCTTTTTACCCCCAAAAGTGCCACTATGTCTTACTTTCGGGGTATGTCTTATATTGGAAAAAATCCCACAGCAATCGCAGCAAGTCTCCATGCAATGTACCGTATGGGGACTTGCCGCGATTGCGCCCTAAGTGTACCGCAAGTTAAGGAAACTTAACCACCAGCGGCTGCACATGAGGGCACTGAGGCTGCGTGATTTTGTATGTTGTCCATGGTCCCGATGGACCACGGACAACATTACTGCAACATTTCAACATTTCTCGGTAGCCAAGCGTTCAGCTGAGCGCCCGACCGCCGGCATGTGTCAGCTCTCAGCTGAGCGCTAAGCACCGGCAAGTCAGGGCGCTCAGCTGAGCGCTCGGCCGCTGTAACTGTACTGTAAAGAAGAAAAAAAAATAAATTTTTACTACGTCTTACATTAGCCGACCCTCCCAAAACCCCCACTACGTCTTACTATCGGGGAAACACGGTATATATATATATATTATATATATATATATATATATATATATATATATATACACATACATACATACATACATACATACACCGTATTTTTCGGACTATAAGATACACCGGACTATAAGACGCACCCTGGTTTTAGAGGAGGAAAATAGGAAAATAAAACTTTAAGCAAAAAAATGTGGTCATGACACACTGTTATGGGGCGAGGATCTGCTGCTGACACTGTTATGGGGGTAATGTCCCCAAATTCTCTACTAAGGTACCCCATCCTGGTAATGATCCTCCTGCCTTGTATATGATCCTGCTATAAACCCCCATCCTGCTCATATACCAGCATCCTGCTCATATTCCCTCATCCTGTTCATATACCCCCATCCTATTGATATACCCCCCATCCATCCTATTGATATTTCCCCCATCCATCCTGCTCATATACTCCCATCCTGTTCATATACCCCCATCCTGTTCAAATACCCCCATCCTGCTCATATACCCCCATCCTGCTCATATACCCCCATCCTGCTCATATACCCCCATCCTGTTCAAATACCCCCAATCCTGCTCATATACCCCCATCCTGCTCATATACCCCCATCCTGCTCATATACCCCCATCCTGCTCATATACCCCCATCCTGCTCATATACCCCCATCCTGCTCATATACTCCCATCCTGCTCATATACCCCCATCCTGTTAATATACCCCCCCATCCATCCTACTCATATACTCCCATCCTGTTCATATACCCCCATCCTGTTCATATACCCCCATCCTGTTCATATACCCCCATCCTGTTCATATACCCCCATCCTGTTCATATACCCCCATCCTGTTCATATACCCCCATCCTGTTCATATACCCCCATCCTGCTATATGCCCCCATCGTGCTCATATACCATCCTGGTATATGGCCTGTATCCTAGCACAGAGAAAAAAAATAAACGTTTATACTCACCTTTTCCTCACTCCCTGCAGCACCGATCATCTTCCTCTCAGCGGCAATGACCTGTGTGTGTGGAGCCGTTCCCCTGCAGCACGCGATGTCTTCCTGTCTGTGCCGATCAGCTGATCAGCACAGATCAGCTAACCGGCACAGACAGGAAGACATCGCGTGCAGCAGGGGGACGGCTCCACACACGGGGACGGGTGAGTACACTGATTCACTGCACCCCGCGCTGATGATGACGCGCGGGGGGCAGTGAATACAGCCGCACATGATCACTCCAGGCTGTAATTGCCAGGGGTGATCATGCGGACCGGCTCTTTACTATGCGCGCGTCCCAGCTCATCCTCCCGCCCACCTGTCAGTGCCGACTTCAGCGCTGAGAGATGGGCGGGAGGATGGGCGTGCATATGTAATGAGCGGGCCCACGTGGTCACAGCAGGCGCTGCTGCTGCCTGCTCGTGCCCCCAATGACCCGCTCCACCGCAACACCCTCGTTCCCGGCCGCAGCCCTATAGTCAGACCATAAGACGCACCCCCAACTTTCCCCCAACATTTGGGGGAAAAAAAAAGTGCGTCTCATGGTCCGAAAAATACGGATATATATATATATATATCAAATTAGTCACTTTGGCCACTAAGATATAAAAAGAAGCAGAAAAAAAAAAAAATCTAAAAATAAAGTACCGTATATGCTGGCGTATAAGACGACTGGGCGTATAAGACGACCCCCAACTTCTGCCCTAAAAATATAGAATTTGGGATATACTCACTGTATAAGACTACCCCGCTCCCAAATGAAAAAAAGTCTGCTTTGATTGCAACATGTTAATTTTAATTCCGCGAGAGCCGTACAATATGTTTTTAAAGGGCCATTGACAGATCAATCGCTACAATGTTCACTTAGTACAGCAAGGAATGCTCCTCCCTGCTGTATAAAGCCACAACTGGACTGAAACAATGGTACTACACTCTGCTACAAACAGACACACACAACTCTGCTACAAACAGACAAACACACACAACTCTGCTACAAACAGACAAACACACACAACTCTGCTACATACAGACAAACACACACACACAACTCTGCTACATACAGACAAACACACACACACAACTCTGCTACATACAGAAACACACAACTCTGCTACATACAGACAAACACACACAACTCTGCTACATACAGACAAACACATACAACTCTGCTACATACAGACAAACACATACAACTCTGCTACATAGACAAACACATACAACTCTGCTACATACAGACAAACACACACAACTCTGCTACATACAGACAAGCACATACAACTCTGCTACATACAGACAAACACATACAACTCTGCTACATACAGACAAACACATACAACTCTGCTACATACAGACAAATACACACAACTCTGCTGCTCTGTGGGGCCTGCATCCGCGGCTCGGCGGGTACAGTACCCACGGCATCGGCGGGGGGGGGGGGATTGGCAGGGCATACATCTGGGGGGTTAGAAGCAGCTCACCGGGGCCCATAATGGGGAGGCGGGGAGGGCATTTACCCGATTAGGTCACAGTGGAGAGGGGGCCCACACAGCGCCGGACAGAAGCTCGCCTCCTTCATCTGTGGGACTGAGAAGGCGGTAGCTCCGCCCACAGATGAAATTCAAAACAGGATGTCTGCGCGCCTTAAAGTGACGGCGCCGCAGATTGCTGCCGAGGACTGCGGTCCCCGGAACTCGGCCGGGGGCAGCAGAACTATAAAAGGCGAGTGGGCCCCGGCCAAGGGACAGGAGAACTGACGAGGCCGAGTGGGCCCCCCCATCAAAAGAGCCATATCTGGCTCGCGAGCCATAGGTTCCCGACCCCTGCTGTATGATATATATCGTATTTTTCGCTTTATAAGACGCACCTGATTATAAGACGCACCCCCAAATTTGGTGAAGGAAAAGAGATTTTTTTTTTTTAATGTTAAATGGGGTCCATCTTATAATGCCAGTGTCCCTCTAACAAATCATATAGGGTATATGTCCCTCATAGCCCCCCATCCTAAAATTAGCCCCCTTAATCTGGATATGGCCCCCTTATATTGAATATAGCCCCCTTGTGATGGCACACGTTCCCCTGTGCTGCCTATGGTCCCCTATGGATTGCACACGTTCCCGTGTTAGATAACGCCCCCATGCTGCTGCCCATGGCCCCTATAGATCGCACAAGTCCCCCTGTGTTAGATATCGCCCCCATAGTGCTGCCCATGGCCCCTATAGATCGCACAAGTCCCCCTGTGTTAGATATCGCCCCCATAGTGCTGCCCATGGCTCTTATATAGATCGCACAAGTCCCCCTGTGTTATATATCGCCCCCATAGTGCTGCCCATGGTCCCTATAGATCGCACAAGTCCCCCTGTGTTAGATATCGCCCCCATAGTGCTGCCCATGGCCCCTATATAGATCGCACAAGTCCCCCTGTGTTAGATATCTCCCCCATAGTGCTGCCCATGGTCCCTATAGATCGCACAAGTCCCCCTGTGTTAGATATCGCCCCCATAGTGCTGCCCATGGCCCCTATATAGATCGCACAAGTCCCCCTGTGTTAGATATCTCCCCCATAGTGCTGCCCATGGCCCCTATATAGATCGCACAAGTCCCCCTGTGTCAGATATCGCCCCCATGGTGCTGCCCATGGCCCCTATAGATCGCACAAGTCCCCCTGTGTCAGATATGGCCCCTAGGCTGCTGCCCAAAGTAAAATAAAACCCTCTTTCCTTACCTCCTCCAGCGCTGAGCTCCCTCCTGTCTGGCTCCGTGCTTCTGTTCTTCCACTTCCTGGTTCTCAGTGCGGTCATGTGATCGGCACAGCAGACTGAGATCTTTGCCTGCCTGATCACAGTGGAAGCAGGGACACGGGGAGAAACGCTGCAGGGGTAAGTAAAGCTTTTTTATTTTAGAATGAGCAGCAGCCTGGGGGCCAAATCTAACACAGGGGTGGGCATGTGCGATCACACTGGGACGCAGGCTCATATAATATGCACCGCTGCCCCAGCCCCTCACTGCGTGCGATTTCAGCACCATTGGAGATGGACAGCGGCTGTGCATATTATATGAGCGGGTGCAGGAGATCAAAGGCTGCAGCCCGTAGCGTTCCCCTGTGCTCCAGAGCTGCTTCCCCCACCTCCCCTGGACGCTGCAGTGTACATATATATATACACCCCCCCCCCCGTATATCCGGCGTATAAGACGACCCCCCACTGTAGCCATTATTTTAAGGGGGTAAAAAGTCGTCTTATACGCCAGTATATACGGTACACGTCACATTTATTACATGAACCACTGGCATGGGCACCTTCCCATGCCCGGTTATAGCACTTTCTATAATTATGTTACAAAGGTTCAGGAGACTGTGTAGGCAAACAGCAAAGACAACAAGAACACAGTCAATTCTACAGTCTCTACAATAATAGGTAAAAAAAAAAACAAAACAAAAAAAACAAAAACAAATCTGTGCCACCACCTTTCAACCAAGCTGAACACCACTCAGTCAGTCCACATAGGTTTTAAAACCTGGTAACAGACGGGTAAGAAAACCGGGTGAACGGGCAAGGAACTTGGGGGCCTTAGAAGTTAGAATTTTTCAAGGTCATTCCGAATGTTAGTATTATCTGCGTAGATTTATGAGAAATCAAGAGCATTGACAACATAAACAGGAGACCACATTGGTGTTAATAGGTGGCTATTTATACAGAATTGGCTTTATACACCATTTCCTTCCCTGCTTCAATCAGCAGTTCCAGATGTGTGACCTGTAAACATGATCTCATGAAAGAGCGGTGCTTACAAGCGGAGACATTATAATGCCAGGCAAGACCACAAACCATGACAGAAAATAGCCAATGCTCAAGGGAGTAATAAAGAGTAACAGACAGAAGCTTTGTGAGAAGGTCATGTTCTACAGCCGTGTTACCAGACATATAAAAAAGAAGACTTTCACGAAGAAGCCTAAAGGATGGATACATTACTTTTCAAGAATAGATGTATAATAAGGCAGGCTTTACAATCTACAACTTATCTAACGATGTGTTGGCGGGGTAACGTCGTAAGTGACGCACATCCGGCATCGTTAGTGGTGTTGTACTGTATAACTGCTACGTGCGATTGAATGTTAAACCGTTCATCGCATACACGTCGTTCATTTGCTAAAAATTGCACGTCGGGTTGTTCAATGTTCCCGAGGTAGCACACGTCGCAGTGTGTGACACCCCGAGAACGATGAACAGATCTTACGGGATGGGGGTGGGCGGGATGTTTACGTCCCACTCATCTCCGCCCCTCCGCTTCAATTGGCCGGCCGCATTGTGACGCCGAACGTCCCTCCCACTTCAGGAAGTGGATGTTCGCCGCCCACAGCGAGGTCGTATGGACGGGTAAGTACGTGTGACGAGAAATAATCGTTTGTGCGACACGGTCAACAAATTGAACGTGTTGCACATACGATGGGGGCGTGTCACATCGCATACGATATCGTATGCTTAATTGTAAGGTGTAAAGCAGGCTTAAGAGGATTTCAACTACAAATTCAGCAACTCAGTGAACTCTCTTTAATTGTACACCTTGACTCTACAGAACAATATATCATTGCAATATTAGTAATTCCAGAATTATTTTGGCCTAAAACGCAGCTTTGCAAACTTTTCTACTGGATATACCGGTAAGAAGGCTCCAGCGAGGGGAAGAGAAATCTAAAACTTCACTTTTATTGCAGTCATTTAAAAAACTGTGACCGAGATATCACAGAGGTTAAAGGGAACCTGTTAGGTGCAATATGCGGCCAGAACCACGAGCAGTTAAATTATGTAAAAGCCAGATGCCATATGGATGTAAAATATGCCCGTACGGTTAGAATATGTATTGGATGAAAAATCAACTTCTTTTCTGAATGAAAAATGGACGATTTTGTATACGCCTATCTGAGCTGACCATATGGTGCGGTGATTTTTCTAATGGAGCAGTGAATAAAATGAGTAAGTTATATATTGTTACTTACTTGTGAAATCTTCCAGATCGATCTTCGTTGTCTGCATACAGGAACATTTTTAATGCGTAATTCTCCACATGGGCACTGCCAACAATTTCCTGAGTTATGGAGTCACAGTCGCCAAGCTGCTTCTTTTGCTGTAGGAAGATATGAAAAAATAGTTTCAATGCTTCTATGCAACAAAACAAAAAGAGAAAAAATAACCTTCAGTGTGTGTATATTAGCTAAAGCCGGGGGTAGGTTAATACTTTCATCTCTCCCTCTCAGAAGCGGCCAATCACAGCTTGCCAGATTCTGGAGAAATGCACCATTGAACTACCAGCAGAGATTTCACATACTGAGCTCCAAAAGCAACAAATGAGATTCTCTCTGCAATGGATGGACGCAGGACGAAATGGAAAACAACATCAGAATCAGAGGAGCTTGGGGATATTTGGTGTGAGATCTGTACATATAAAAGGTGAGAAAGAAAACCTTCTTCATGTATAATACGCAAGAGCAAAGATAGAGTTTGCCTGACTTTATCCTGACAAAGCAACTCCATTTGTAAAACCAACGCTCAGAGCAAAATTTCTGCAATTAAATATCTGGACATGGAAGAGTACAGGACTGATATTCTCAATATGACATCTCACTGGAGAGAAACCATAGAACAGGACTGAATACTGGACATCAACATGCCCAATCCTACCTCTCCATGACATCATGTGTCGAGGAGATTTTGGAGGCCCAATGCAAGGTGAAGTGGCTTCAGCCAACTTTTTGTATGGCCACATTTAAAAACCACAATAGAAATGCATCAGCAGCAATTTGGTGATTGATCACAGTTTAATCTGATAATTAGGGCTGTGGAGTCCGTGTCCATTTTGGTGGAGTTGGTATAAAATGGACTGATTCAGACTCCTAAAATACATAATAAATTGGGAACAGCGCTTTAATGCAGTATGTAATGAATATTTTTTTTGTGAAAGTTATGAAATGTCCTATAAATGGCTGTTCTATTCCTGATCTAAGGATCTAGGCTTTTACTTGAGATGGATCTGTGCTGCACTTCAGCTAAATGATATGTGATGAGGTTACCATTTTCCTACAGTAAATTTATCACAAACATGAGTCATGTACAGATGAAACCAGACGTTTACACACACCATCGAAAAAGACACATATGCATGTTTTTCTCACTATCTGACGTGAAAGCAGAATAAACCTTTCCCGTTTTAGATCAATTAGGAACCAAAATTATTTATATATGCCAAATGCCAGAATAATGTGAGAAAGAGAATGTTTTAAAGGTATTTTTATTCCTTTCTGCAAAGTCAAAAAGTTTACATACACTAAGAGTACTATGCCTTTAAACAATATGGGACAGCCTATATGATGATGTTATGTCTTTGGAAACTTCTGATAGTTTTATTGGCAACATTTGAGTTAGAGACATACCTGTGGATGTATTTTAACCCTAGAACGCATACCTGGGGCCTCGCAGGCCTGCTAGGTAACTTGTTTTCTATTGTAGATTTCTATGGTTGCGCGTTTTAGGGTTACTGCACACCTGAAACACACTGCTTCTTTGTGTAGCATCATGAGAAAGTCAAAAGAAACCAGCCAAGATCTCAGGAAGAGAATTGTGGACTTCCACAAGTCTGGTTCATCCTTGGGTGCAATTTCCAGATACCTGAAGGTGCTTCGTTCATCTGTACAAACAATAATACGCAAGTAAAAACAAGATGGTAATGACCAGCCATTATACCGCTCAGGAGGGAGACTGGTTCTGTCTACCAGAGATAAACGTGCTTTGGTCAGGCATGTGCATATCAACCCAAGAACAAAAGCAAAAGACCTTGTGAAGATGCTGGCGGAAGCTGGTAAAACTGTCACTATCCACAGTAAATGAGTTCTGTATCAACATGGGCTGAAAGGCCACTCTGCCAGGAAGAAGCCATTACTCCAAAAGACACCCAAAATAGCCAGATTAATGTTTGCAAATGCAAACACCTTCATTTTTGGAGACATATCGTTTGGTCAGATGAAACTAAAATGGATTGGTTTGGAAAAATTACCAATGTTATGTTTGGAGGATAAAGGGAGAAGCTTTGAAGCCTATGAACACAATCCCAACTGTGAAACAAGGGGGTGGCAGCATAATGTTGTGGGGTTGTTTTGCTGCAGAAGGGACTGGGGCCCTTCACAACATAGATGGCATCATGAGGAAAGACGATTACATGGCAATACTGAAACAACATATCAAGACATCAGCCAGGAACTTAAAGCTTGGGCAAATACAGGGCTTCCAAATAGACAATGACACGAAGCATACTGCCAAACTGGTTACAAAGTTGCTTAAGGATAACAAAGTCAATGTTTTGGAGTGGCCATCACAAAGCCCTGATCTCAATCCTATTGAAAATTTATGGGCTAAGCTGAAAAGGCAGATGTGAGTAAGGCGACTTACAAACATGGCTCAGTTACACTAGTTCTGTCAGGAGTAGTGTTGAGCGAATAGTTAACTATTTGTACTCACTATGCTGTTAGCGAGTACTGTCCGCTACTCGCATATTGGTTACGAGTAACGGGTGCAATGTAAGTCAAAGGGAAATACTCGCTAAGTAGTGAATAACCCGAAAGCTGTACTTTACATGAGAATAGCGAATAGTACGGTGGTTTACTCACTACTTAGCGAGTAATTCCTATTGACTTACATTGCGATTGCTACTTGTAACGAATATGTGAGTAGCAGACAGTACTCACTAACAGCATAGCGAGTTCAAATAGTTAACTACTCGCTCAACCCTAGTCAGGAGGAAAGGGACCAAATTCCTACCAACTATTATGAGAAGCTTGTGGAAGAAGATCATAGGCCATGTGCCCACGGGCGCTCGTACCTGCGGATGTATCCGCAGGTACGGCCGCATATTTACCGCAGCTGCCCGCCGGCATCCGCAGCTATTTTTAGCTGCGAGTTTCCAGCGGAATAGCTGCGGGAAACATGTGGACTTTCACGCGATTTACCTACGGACGTCCCGGCCTCTATCTCCATAGCGGAGGGCCGGGATCTCCGCAAGTAAATCCGCATGAATAATTGACATGCAGTTAGGTGCGGCTGAGGGATCTCCACAGGAGATTCCGCAGCCGCACTTTCCGCAGCGTGGACACAGACACTCCCCATGTCCCATAGGGTAACAAGGGCAGTACCTGTACAAGCTAGAACCTGCGGATTTATCTGGAAAATCCAGAAAAATCCGCAGGTTTTCCGCGGCAAACTCCGCAGCAAAAAGCTCCCGTGGGCACATGGCCTAAAATGTTTGACCCAAGTCATACAGTTTAAGGGCAATGGTACCAAATACTAATGAAATGTGTGTTAACTTGAGTTTGCAGAAAGTAATAAAAATGACGTAAAACATTCTCTCCTTCATTCTGGCATTTGTCAATATAAATAATTTTGGTTTCTAATTGACCTAAAATGGGAAAGGTTTATTCTGATTTCATGCCAGATAGTGCGACAAACATGCAGATGTCTTTATAGAGAGCGGAGAAAAACTTATGGTTTCAACTGTAAGAGGGAGTCAGAGTCGTGAAGTCAGAATCAGGGAAATAGTGGAGTTGGAGTCTGAGGTTTGGCTTATTGACTCCACAGCCCTGCTGATAATGCCCAATACCAATAAGGCCGGAATCATACATCAGGTTGTAGGACTTATGAACCAAACTTGATAGCAACATATATGCCTATGAGGCTGCTGAGTCAGACTGAGACCTGCAGCCAGTCCCTTCAATATGCAAAAATAGCAGTTGCACTCAAGTAAAGGGAAGGAGAAAAAGAAGAATGTAGATGGTGAATATTGGAATTTGAATACACATTACTGCTAAGAAAATGATTTTTTTTTTTTTCATTTATTTTTTTTTTAAAATATACTTAGCAAATAAAGGTGGCCAAATTTATCTGTGCCTAGAAACCAACGTCAAGGTGTAACTATCATCTGGGTCCTACTCTAAATGCTATGCATCTGTTGTCCAAACTGAACTATTATATGGGCTAGAATAGAACCTGCAAAAGGAAAATGAAAAACACCTGAAGTAACTGGGAGGAATGCACAGAAAAAGACATGACTCCATAATACAAACTAGAAAAAGCAGTAATGCGTATTCAAATTCCAATATTCACCATCTGCATATTTGTTTTCTCCTTCCCTTTACTTGAGTGCAACTGCTATTTTTGGATATTGTATGTTATGTTCAGTATGCACCAGTTCAGACTACGAGATTAGGATGTGCCGGCAATTTTTCTTGTCTCTTCAATATGGGCCCGCAGATGATACACTCCTCAGTATTGAAATTGCATTAAAAAAAAAAATCATGGAATTGTGGAAATTAGACGATATTCACAAGTTAACGATAAGTGATTATTAATAATAATAATTAATGAGATATATATGAGAGAGTATGAGTGCTGCATACAGAAATATGCCTGTGATCAGTGAGTTTATTCATGTTCTGCCACACGAAATGCAGTTTGACACGCAAATCTTTAAGATCCGCTGTTGGCAGCTCCCTTTGAAATTGCTGCCATGACGTCCCAGATGTCGTACTTATCTCAATGGAAGAGAAGTCCAGAGACTCTGCATGCCATGGTAGCATATTCATCCTGTGTGGCCTATTCACAGCACAATGAGCAACATGCAGCCTGATGTTGCATTGAAAAACAGATCCTGGGACACTTATATTGCCTTATGACTCCTCTCTTGGTGTTGCCCACTTGGTCTCAAGACCCATCTATGGATATCATTACATTTAGGGCAAAACCGGCTTTCATTATTGAAAAGGACAGACCTGCATTTCAAACGTTATTGCCATCTTGCTCTACACAAGGACAGTTTCTGAGATCGGTGGTGTGAGGTCAATGGAACACTTGTAGCTGGATGTCTATCTTTAAGAATAATGTCATGCAACATCTCCTGACAGATTGAGTAGACACTAATTGAGGCCTTAGGTTTAGTATGTGAGGTTTAATTTCCTTTGCAGTACAGAATGGATCACTAGGCACCATTCTATGTATCTGATGAGCTTATGTGAGCAATGCCACATCAGTACTTCTCCCTGGATCATCGTGCGGAGAAGCATAAAATAAGCATCCAGATCCCTCTAGTTCTCATTTTTGGTACATAAACAAATCTGTGTTACATTGACTTGAATGTGAAACCAGTGGTAAGACTATTTCTCCAGTGTCCCATTGACAGTTTTTTAACACAATAATGCAAAGAAGCATTTCGCTTGTGCTACTAGGAGTATCCTATGTGGCATAAATCTGGTACACCATTGGTCCACAATTGAAACAGTAGTTGCCAGAAGTGGATCTTGATGATTTGCAAATCCAAGTGTATTCAGTGTGGCACAACATTCTTTAGCTGCCAAGGAGTCAAAATGCATGTATTTCTGCAAGAGAGGCTCATGTTTTGAAAAATGTACTCCATGTTTTAATCTTTTGTATATAATTAACATATTAATTGAACCTGTGATTTTCAGAATTACACAACTTTTCCTTCTTGATGTTGCAATTTCCATGCTGAAGTGTAAAAAGCCAGCGTTTGTTAACTATATGGTGAACCAGCTATAGTACCCGGGCGTTGCCCAGGATAGAACTGTCTCTCTCCCAGTCTCTGAATGTGTGTCGCTGTCTGTCTGTCCCTTTCCCCGTCTGTCCCTTTCCCCGTCTGTCCCTTTCCCAGTCTGTCCCTTTCCCAGTCTGTCCCTTTCCCAGTCTGTCCCTTTCCCAGTCTGTCCCTTTCCCAGTCTGTCCCTTTCCCAGTCTGTCCCTTTCCCAGTCTGTCCCTTTCCCAGTCTGTCCCTTTCCCAGTCTGTCCCTTTCCCAGTCTGTCCCTTTCCCAGTCTGTCCCTTTCCCAGTCTGTCCCTTTCCCAGTCTGTCCCTTTCCCAGTCTGTCCCTTTCCCAGTCTGTCCCTTTCCCAGTCTGTCCCTTTCCCAGTCTGTCCCTTTCCCAGTCTGTCCCTTTCCCCGTCTCCCCACTGACATCTTATTACCTCACACATAAGCTTCTTCTACTAAGTTTATTTAGTTCCTATATCAACCACCGACAGTTGCTATTAATAACCTATAGCTCCCACCTCTATTCAGTTTAATGGAGGCATGTTTTTTGGAGAGTAACTGTAAAGCGCGGGGTTAAATTTTCCCGTCAAAACATAGTCTATGACGTTCCCTGAGTCACATGGGGCGTGTGTGCCAAATTTCGTGATTGTAAATGCGACGGTGTGGATTCCTTTAGCGGACACACACACAGCTTTATATATTAGATTTTAGCCAAAATTGAATCTTCAATCGATTTAGAGGAATAACAAGTCCGGTATCAAATTCACATTTTAATAACATGTAATGATGGCTTTGTGTTAAGCACCGGCTTATCCTAATGTCTTTTCTTTTTTTTGGGATGAAAATGGGTGAACTGCTCTGACCGGTTTAGTAACCCAAAGATTAAATAGAGTGCTGTTTCAGTAATTGAAAGACTTCTTTTTAAAAGATGCGGTCTCAGACTACAAGAGGCCTCGGATTTCCTAATAAAACAAAATAAGAAAAAAAGCAAATAACAGCAGCACAGTTACAACAGGTGGACTTAGAGCTCATAAATGGACTTACTGTTCACCACAGAGGAAATCTCCAGTTATTCCGCAGAAAACAAAAAACAGGATTATCGCACATCACACTGGCCCTCAGTCTTTACACTGCCAAGAGACTGTAAAAGGGGCTTTCAGTAATGGATGGCTCATGTTATTCTAGCGTTTACATGAGCAAAAATTCATCTTAGAGACTAGACATTTACTATATTAAAACCTTTGGCACCTCTTTCCATAAAACATACAGATGGATAGCCAAATTGGCCTGCTGGAGATTTTCACCTAAAGGTAAACACCGGGTGACTACTCAGTACTACAGAGCGCTGTGCACACAATATGGCCTCTTCATATTTTCACACTGTTTATAAGACATCCCTGGGTCATGGGGCGGCTCAGCAATATATACTGTCCTGTTCTAATACAGGCTCTTTAAGGCTGGGAAAAGATTACTACTACAGAAAAGAAACACGCGAAAACCACAAAAAACTGCACCACACTCCTGAACATCCAGGATATAATACTGCAACTATTATACCATGGTTTTTTAATGCAAATTATATATATTTCTTATAAGTATATATTTTTCCCCCCTCACCCTGAAAATCAATATATGAATGTATTTGAACAACTTTGTACTTTTATTGAACATATATTATATACACTTGTTTATCCCGCATTATCCCTTCCTTACTTTTCCAATACATTTTTTTCTCCCCCCCCCCCCTTGATATCATTCCCCTAAATTAGGAGCAGTTTTGTATTTACCGTAGTTTAATCTGGCAATCCTGTAAAATATAAAATCAATACAAATATTGGAAAAGAAAATGGCACAAAAATATTAAGGCTCATTAAATCGTCAGTTTTTCATGGACGTGACCAGATTATCGTAGGTAAATATATATGTCCAATTTTTTCTTAGGGCCAAGTGGTCCATGCAAAAGTACAGAGACTTGTCCGACATTAACCCATATACTAAATGAAAATCACTAAAGTAAATGGCTATCGCACAGATGTAATTTGTGTGCTGTCTGGTCTTCACAGGCGCTGTGTAAGAAGGAGCTGGAGAAATAATGATCTATTTTCTTTTTTCATCCAAGAAAACAGTTGAAAAAAAACTGCTGATCAATTAGTTTGTATCGGATAAGAATCATTGATGTCTGATTAAGCCCTTAGGAGTAGAACAGATGCCAGATCCGGGAAAATGTAGAGTTTTTGCATAGGCCTCTACACAGCTGAAGACCATATCATGTCTTGTAAGACTTTGCATCCTCCTCTCCAGTTGTACATTAACTGGAGGGACTGTAAAGGTACACACAGGGCTTTTTTGGTAAGTTTTTGCTGGGTTTTTTAGTTGCAGATTTGCCTTGGTTTTATGCAAATCCATGCTAAGGAAAAGCTGCTTTTTACAGTATGAGCAAAGTCTATGAGATTTCTGAAATCACACACACGCAGATTTTTTCCTGTTTTGTCAAATACCTGTGTTTTTGTTGCAGATTTTCAAAGAATGAGCCTGTACATTCTTTGCCGTGTTTTTGCAATGTTTTTTCATTGATGCAACCAATTTTGTAATAAAAAAAAAAAAAAAAAAAACGCCACCAAAAATGCACATGACTCAAAAGAGATTTCCTGCCACAAGATCAGGTTTTGGTCAGGAAAAAAAAAAAAAAACTTACCAAAAAAAAGCCCTGTGTGATCATAGCCTAAAGACTCAGTGCTCACATAGTTCCTGGTCTGTGAAGTATCAGCATTTAGTCCAGTTTCAAGGGTGCTAAGATGACCCAGGTGACTGCAAACATGAGGCAGCACTGAACACTGTGAAATGCCAATAGAAAGGTCTAACAGCCACTCGTACGATATAAAAATTATACTACCACCAATCCCAGAGATCAGTTTTCAAGTGGTCTCTTAGGCTATGTGCCCATGCTGCGAAAAATTTGCGGAATTGGCCACGATTTTTTTGCGGAAATTCCGCGGATTTTTCAAAAATTCGCTGTAGAACGAGTAACCCAGCCATTTCTATGGCATTTTGGAACTACTGTGCCCATGCTGCGTTTTTTTCCGCAGCGGAAATAATGCAGATTTCCCTGTGGAAAAATCAGCAGCATGTCAATTATTCCTGCGGATTTTTCCGTACGATCCCATACTTACCTGCCTTGATAGAAGATACAGGAAGGAGCACGGTGGAGCCAGGAGCAGAAAGCAGGAGGTGGGCGTGGCCTGCACGAGCTCCGGTCATGTGACAGCCAGAGCTAGTTCAGGCCCGCCCACCTTCTCCGGCAATGTGCAGACAGACACGGGCGGAAAGTGAAGTGCTGCGTGATGGAGGTAAGTATGAACTCCCCAATAACTCCAGCACTTGTTCTGCATTGAGGATGCAGTGCCGAAGCCATGGTACTGAATCCTCAATGCAGAATGACCGCAGCATATACGCAGGACATTCTGCAAACAGATAAAGTTGTGCTGCGGTTTTCTAGGAGCTCCTGCGGAATGTCCTGTGGATATATCCGCAAGACACTTTTCCCCGTGGGCACATAGCCTTAGGCCCCTTTCAAACATCAGTTTGTGCCATCAGTTACAATCCGTCCAATTTTTTAAAAAAAAAAAACCAAAAAAACTGATCCGGCATCTGTTGCCGCTGGATCCGCTTTTTTTCTCAGACGGATGACCTCACGTTTCATCTGTCATTCGTCGAAAAATGTTTGGCTGTCGGATGGAGACGACGTCCACAGTAACGTTTTTTGTGTACATTGAAAAATGGACAGCAACGGATCAGTCGCCGTCCGTCGTTTGGTAGAATGGAAGCCTATGGGCGCAGGATCCATCGTCATCCGTTAAATGATGGAATCCGGAAACAGATTCCGTTTTTTGTTTTTAACTTAGCATGCTCCAATTATTATTTAAGCTATGTGGGCACGCTGAGTTCTGGCTTGACAAATAAACTGCAGCGTTTTGGCAACTGTAAAACACTGTTTGACAACAAAAATGCGTCCAAAACGCGTGCATTTTGGATGCATTGTGAATGCGTATTAAATGCATTTTGGATGCATTTTAACAGTGCGGTCCCACTCAGCTCTGCTACATCCTCGTAGAGCATGGCTGGCTGTGAGACAAAGCCGCGCGATGAGAATGAACTCGGATGAACTTCACCTGACTTCATTGTCATCGCGTATCTGTCTGTGTGACACGGCCTGATCCCCTGAGTGACTGAAGTGAGCCGCGCGATCAGCAGTGCCGTCACTCAGAAATCTAAAATCTCAGACTTTGCTAAGAGAAGGAAATTAATGCATTTTGTGACCTCAAAAACGCACCAAAAGATGCACTGTGTGACCTTAGCCTTATACTAAACTAGCTGTAGTACCCGGCGTTGCCCGGGATAGTAACTGTCTCTCTGCCTCTCTCCCAGCCTGCCTTTGTCTGTCTCTCTTTCTGTGTGTGTGTTTCTGTCTGGCTGGCTTTTTTTCCCCCATATCTGTTTCTGTATGTCTGTCTGTCTCTGTCTCTTTCCCTGTGTGCGTCTTTCTCTGTCTGTGCCTGTCTATCTCTAATTGTCTCTCAGTCTGTATCTGTCTGTGTCTGTCTCTCCACCGACATCATATTACTTCACACATAAGCTTGTTATACTATGACTGTCCTTTGTTCCTATAGCAACCAATCACAGCTATTAATAGCCTGTAGCTCACAACTCCATTCACTTTAATGGAGGCAGGTTTTTTGGAGTGTAACTAAAGCACGGGGTTAAATTTTCTTGTCAAAACATAGTCTATGATGTTCCCTGAGTCACTTAGGGTGTCTGTGCAACATTTTGTGATTGTAAATACGACAGTGCGGATTCCTTTAGTGAACACACACACACACAGCTTTATATATATTAGATTAAAAAGGTTAATAAAAATATTGTAATAAATAAAGAATAGCCCTTGATGCAGGACTCCATTACTTGCTTTAGGCGCTTGTTCACATCTAACAATTTTTTGTTTTTTTCTGTTTTGTTTACAATAGCCCCTATTAACGATTGAGCCCACCATGCAGGCCATCACTTTGACAAACATAACTATTCTTGCCATCTGATCTAGTGGAACAGAGTCTTATACACAACCGTGAGCAGAACTTTACTCAGCTTATTTTCCAGTATAGATTAATATATACATATTAACCTAGAATTCCACAAACACATTAAAAATGATGTGCTTCCTCTGCATACCACACTTCTGGAATATAAAAACAGCAATACAAAACCAGCAGTTCAGATGGCTGGATGTGAGAAAATAGTTTATGGCCATGTGTATTTAATTTTAACCGTTCCCTGATTTATTAATTCACCCTCTCCAGATTTTGTTTGGACGGTTTCTATTTGAGGGCGCAATGTTAAGTTATTCACTAACTTGGCACTTGCATCGTGCAAGACAGTGTGTCCTGCTCCGGATACACCGATACTTCATGGCTGCTGACACAAAGCCAAGACGGACAGTTGATTCTAACACCTTGGACATTTATATATTTCACAAGCTGCACACACAGCAATGTCTGTGCCACACAGGCAAGCAAATAAAACCCAAGACACAACATCAACAGAATGTTATTTGCTCTTAATTAGTGTTAGGACGTGCTGCTAATAAAGATGGAAGATCCTGAAATAAATAATAGGAATGTTGTTCCAGATACATCCACGATGTGCTTATGTTCACAATTAATAACAAGCAACTAAAGATGACAGAATGTATTCGCGTGGAACTGCATTCTACTCAAATGTTACAAAAATCCACATTTCCCAAAATGTGTATTTTTTTGTCATTCACTTTTGTGCACATTTAGCAAAATGGTGGCCGGCTGAACTGCAAATAACCATCAAAATGTTAAAAATAAAAAATTTCTTACATACACCTAACCACTCACCTCTACGACTCCTCAGCATCCTATAAGCATCTTATCGAGGCCTCGAGCACTGAAATTCCGTAACTCTCACGTTAGGCTAAAACTTCGAACTCTAATGATGCCCACGGCAGTGAGCGCATGCACACCACTCATGTGCAGAACCATCCTGGACCGCATCAGGGGCGGAAGTTCTGGCCTAGCGTCAGGTCTGGGATCTCAGCACCCACAGTGGTGATAGGATGCAATGAGAGCAGGAGGTGCTAGATATACACATGGTACAGACACACACACACACACACACACACACACACACACACACAGTCACCCAAAAGCAGTGTGACAGACTGCTGGAAAGCATGCCAAGACACATGAAAGCTGTGATTAAAATCATGGTTATTCCACAAGATATTGATTTCTGAACTCTTCCCGAGTTAAAACATTAATATTATTTCTAAATGATTATGAACTTGTTTTCTTTGCATTATTTGAGGTCTGAAAGCACTGCATTTCTTGCTATTTTGACCATTTCTCATTTTCAGAAAATAAATACAAAATTTATAGCTTGGAAATTCGGAGTCATGTTATCAGTAAACAACAGAAAAAGGGGGGAGCCAGCACTGCTTGAGAATGGCATGCAAACAATTAAGTGAAAATTCACATATTATTCCAACTGTACTATAATGCAAAGTGAGATTTTTAGCAAATAATTCAATTTTTTAAGCCGCCCCTCTCTCAATAGGGGGGTCCTACTCTATATTTACATAGTGCCATGCAGCCTCCTAAATTCATTAAAAGCAGAACCATATTGAAGCAACACATACCTGTAACATTTCAGAAACCGCTTCCATGTTTTCAAGGAAAGGCACCTGCGAATGAAGGCAATCCAGGTCCCAGCATGTGCAGCGAGCGCCATACACGCTGGGACAATGTCAGAACATTATTATTGCCCTCGCCGGAGTGACACTTTGCCTCACACACAATGCATCCTTCATGGTCTGTGAGGCGATCTATAGCTCAGTAACTTGGTGTTGTCATGGCGACGATCTAGGATTGCCATTGCAGCAATTGGGTCCCTCTGATCACATGACAAGGACCTGATCGACAGGGAGAGGTAAACAACTACTCTCCCTGCCTCCTGATTGCTGCGATCACGATTGATTGCAGCTTTTAGGGGTTAAACTGCTGGTAGCGGTGCGGGCACTGCTGCTGGCGGTGAGAGCCAAGTCTTAGCTGTTAATTCAGCCAGAGACCTGGCGGTGATTGCAGGGGTACAACGCAGGAACCTCTGCGAACGCTATGAAATACAAACTCATGAAAATATAAAAAAAAAGCATAAAAAAAAAAAAAAAAAAAAAAAAAAAAAGGGGGAAACTCAAAAAATCGCGGGGTTTTTTTCGGCTGCGTTTTACTGCCAAACATGCAGTTGCATGTGCAGAAAATATGCACACAAATCTGCTACATGGGCACATACCTTAAATTTTATTTTTATTTTTTTTTACTAGTATCCTTGCGCCTGTGGACTCCTTTTCCAAAGGATGCAAACCCCTTTAAAGCAATAAAGATAATTGCCGTCCTATATTTTCATTAGAAGCCATTCCTGCCCAGATGTCCTTCCTGGCACCACTGAGAATCAGTCATGCATAGGCCCCAGGCACACAAGCCTTCTCGTTCAATGTGACATCTACTCTATAGCTTTATTGCCATGTAAGCAAATTAATCTTTAAAAGTTAGGGTTTATCAGCATTTGCCTTCAGAATGATCTTCAAGTGATTAGACTTTCTGTAATGCAGATGGAAGATGATAAAAATAGTTTTGAAAGGTCACAAATACGTCCTGTCAGTTTTAATGTCCTCCCTTTCTTGGTGGCACAGGCAGAACATTCAGGCCATTTTTCCACTTGTGGGGTCTAAACGGAATATTCTTCTAATTAATAAGATCTGATGAAGCGCCAGCAGCTGGGACGAGTATGCACAGTTTATTTGGTCAGTAAATAGCATCAATTTTACAGCAATGACTAAAAAGGTGACTAAAGAACAGTGGATGGGTTTACTTTTCCATGTAGATATTCCACTGACAACACAGAGAAGCTTGGATTGTCATTAATAATGTCCATGTGGAAAATAAAGCCGGTCTGCTCTAGAGGCGCTCATAATTCATTTATAGTTATTTATGGAGCGATGAATAGTTTATCGCCCCAACAGTTCCCAGCTTTATTGTGTAATATACGGAGTGTCATTAGGTCCCATAGATGTCATGCAGTAACTCAACCAAGAAGCTGATTTATTGCAGCAATAACAGCATACGAAATACCGGCAGTCTGTGTGCATGGAATGGAAAATGCCCGAATCTGCAAACACAGCTTCCACCGCTTCAATATTTCAGGATTCTGTTACATTTTCCTATATTTCGCTCCAATGCAGGTTACTCTAATAACATTTATTTTATGATCTTCTTTAGGAATTCATTCTGCTCAGCTCACCCACCCACAATGTAGAGATAGGCAACTTAGAAGCACTGGTGAAGTGGAGAGGCTAGAGTCCGACTGGAAGAGCCTCCATCAGAAAAGATCCTGAAAAGCTCCTTTTCTATGATGATCCTCAAAGTGCCAGGAAAACGACCATTATTAGTGTACATTGTGCAACCTGCTCAACTACTCAAACATTAAAGGGAACCAATCACCAGGAACCAGGATTTTCGTATAAAACCTAAAGCCAGTGCTATACTGGCACTATCAGGCTGATTCTCTACATACCTTTAGTGGTCAGCTCAGATGTTTAGAGTTTGAAATCCAAGAAAGTAAAGTTTATAAAATCTGCAGCTACTAGAGTAACAGCAGCTTAGGATCAGATAATATCTGGGGGGTATTCATAGTTATCCCCTCCCTCTGTTAGAATTAGCCAACAGAAAAATGTTGCTTCCTGATATCAGCTTAATTGTCTGAGGCCCCACCCCTTCTGGTCACATGGGTAGGACCTAACCACAGGTCCTGCTAGGTTGATTGTATAATACTTATGCTAAATTCTAACAGGGGAGGGGATAAGTAAGCATACCCCCCCCCCAGATATTTTCTGATCCTCAGCTGCTGTCACTCAAGAAACTGCTGATTTTATAAACTTTACTTTCTTGAATTTCAAACCCTAAACATCCGAGCTGACCACTAAAGAATCAACCCAATACTGCCAGTATAGCACTGGCTTTAGGTTATATATGAAACTCCTGGTGACTGGTTCCCTTTAAAGGTGTTGTCATTGACTTATACTGCGTGACTATCAATAGGATGACATTAATAGTGGATGGCTGAGAGCGAACATACGACACCTCCGCAGATCAGCTGTTCAACATGCTTGAAATTGAGGCCATTGACAAGGTGAGTGGGTAGGGTGAAGCCGGAAGAAACATTCCTCTTGGACTAGAGTGACAGGTGTATAATTTATTTTCAGTATAACTACAGCTGTTCTGTTACGATATCAGAGGTTTGTTTAAGAACATTCAGGATCAAACAGCAGCATGAAAACCAAGGAACACACCAGACAGGTCAGGGATAAAAGTTATGGAGACAAGTCAACGGGGTTAGTCCAATATGAGAAGAAAAATATCAGCACTCCATATATATATATATTTTACGCTGTCCACTGGAGAGGTGTCTGAAAAAATAATGTAGAAAGTTCAGTAATATTCTAGAAGAAATGAAACCGCAGCACTCACCCATGAATAAGACTTTATTCCAAGTACATAAAAAAATTATAGTGTGGTAGTGAATGGCATAATTCTAGCTATGGACAACAGCCATTTTGCCCAGAGTACGTGCTTCCTCCTGGTATGCAATTTATTACCACGCTGTAATTTTTATCTACTTGGAATAAAGTCTTTTGAAGCTTTATGCATTGGTAAATGCCACAATTAAATTTCTGCTTCAATATTACTACAGCAGAGTTAGGTTATGGGAGAAAAAAAAAACACAAAACAAGCCCAAGCTCTAAACATCTCACGGAGCACTGTTTGATCTATCATCCAAAAATAGGAGTATGGAGTAACTGCACACCTACCAAGACATGTTCGTCAACCTAACAGGACATCCCAAGCAAGGAAAGCTCCAATTAAAGAAGCAGCCAAGAAGGCTCATAGTTATTCTGAAGGCACTGAAGAGGTCCACAGTACAGGTGCGAAAATCTGTCCCTATTAGTTGTTTACTTCCCAAATTTGGCCTTTATGGAATGTGGCAAGAAGGCATTTCTAAAAGCAAGAAAGAAAAAGTCCTGTTTGCAGTTAGCAATATAACATGTATGGAAAACAGCTACGTGTGGTAAAAGGTACATGTGGTTCAGATGAGACAAAAATAGAACATTTTGGGCTTAATGTAAAACACTGTTTGTTAGAAAAATAACACTTCATGTCACTCTGAAAACACTATCCCCACCATCAAACATGGTGGTGGCAATATTATGATGTGGGGATGCTTTTCTTCAGGGAAATTGGTCAGAGTTGATGGTCAGATGTATAGGGATAAATGCAGGGCAATCCTGGAGGTAAACGTTTTTGAGACTGCAAAACGCTGGAGACTGGGAGGTAAGTTCACCGTCCAGTAGGACAACAACCCTTAAAAAAAAAATGTCAGAGCTACAATAGTTTAAATCCATGCTTCCCAAATGCCAGTCTTCACGGCCCAGACAGGTCATGCCCAAAAGACTTGCAGGAGTAATTACAGCGAAAGGTGGCCAGACAAAGTATTAACACAGGAGGTCCACAGACTAAAGGTACGTCAGAATTTTCACATACGGTATAGGTTTTTCATATATTTAGAAAACGATATATCTTTTCCTTTAGACTTAAAATACTTGCTACTGAATGTTGGTTGGTATGTCACATAAATTCCCAATAAAATACATGTACGTTTGTGGGTGCAATGTGAAAATACTGTACATATACTAGCTCAAAAACATTGCAGCACACAGTATATGCATCTGTAAATATAAATATTATATGTTAATATAAAGCTGAGTATGTGTGTATGTATGTCCGCTAAAAGAATTCTTACTATTATAATAATTATTATTATTATAGCGCCATTAATTCCATGGCACTCTACCTATGAAAAGGGGTACACATGAGAGGAACAAGTACAGTAAACATGAACAATACAAGGCACAGCCTGGTACAGGAGGAGAAAGGATTCTGCCCACAAGGGCTCACAGTCTACAAGGGATGGGTGAGGATACAGTAGGTGAGGGTAGAGATGGTCATGCAGTGGTATAATGGACTGAGGGTTACTGCAGGTTGTAAGCTTGTCTGAAGAGGTGGGAATTCAGGTTTCTTTTGAAGGTTTCTAAGGTAGGCGAGAGTCTGATGTGTTGGGGTAGAGAGTTCCCAGAAGTCACAGGAGAAATCT
>NC_134355.1:170592337-170614837 GCF_048569485.1 Anomaloglossus baeobatrachus
TCAGTACAGGCGCTCGTGCATCATGGCGGGACCTAACATTTAAATACCCTTTCCTACCTGCTTGTTTTTCTTCATCTCCACCCTCTCCTATCCTTTGATCGACAGCTCTGGCTTCAAAGGGCAACAGAAAGGCAGTAAAAGCAAGTAGGGGGCAAGGTGCAATATACCCAGGGCTGTGGAGTCGGTAAGCCAAACCTTCGACTCAGACTCTGACTCCTCAATTTCTCTTGCACCGACTCCGACTCCTACATATATTGCTTATAGTTAAGTAAAAAATTTATTGTAATACATGAACATGTGTATGTGATCAGACATTTAATCATTTTTATGAAACAATAATCAAGATATTTAGATAGAACATAAAACATTTATTGGAATACAACTTTAGAACACAAAAAACTGTAATAAATTGTAAATATGTAATACTATATAATATACAGTAGATTACATATATATCTTGTGTGTATATTGTGTGTGTATATATATATATATATATATATATATATATATATATATATATTTATATATATATTATATATATTTACATATTGTATAACATTTACAATTTATTACAGTTTGTGTTCTAAAGTTGTATTCTGATATATTTTCTGTTCTACCATAAATATCTTGATTATTGTATCATAAAAATGATTAAAATGTCTGATATTCCCATTGTACTACAATACATTTTTCACTTAAATATAAGCAATATACTAAATATTATTTAGTATGTTTTTGTTGAAAACTGTTTTTGCCACTTACCTAGTGTATTACATAATGTTACATATAACACTATGTAATACACTATGTAAGTGGCAAAAAACAGTTTTCAACAACTAATAACATTTGTGCAGTCTATGAATTTGTTCTAAGAAATGGAACAATTGCCTCCATCAGATCCTCCTTCACAGATCACCTCAAATCTAACCTAATAATTTTAAGGCTAGGGAACAACCTCTCTACAGTGACTTGGGTTGGAGGCAAAGCCGTAACCACATGGGCAATATCTCTAACAATTTCCGTGTATGAAGGAATTGCCTCATGCACAGTCAGTTTTGATGAATGGTTGAATTTTTCTATTTCTTTGAGAGAAAGTAAAAAAGTTTGCTGAAATATGCTCAATCTGCTGCTATAGGAGACAGAGTGAAATCTTTTTCCTTGCGGCAACGCTTTGCCTGCTCCATGTCATCTAAATACTTGTCAAAGTTAAACTCCTCATTTGATGAGGATGAAGATTTGGCAGCAGTAGCACGGTCAGGCCCCAAATCCTCTTGCGCCTGGCAGTCCTGTAGCCGCTCATCCTAACTGCTACCTCAGTCAGAGCTTCTTTTCCTTTAGTAAGCTGTTGATCATCAAGCAGTATACGATGACTTAGGTCCACAAACAGCTGCCAGAAGAATTTTATTTTCCAATAACTGTGTCTCTCTCCGTTTCACTGAAGCAGAAATGCTATCTGCGATTAAACCTCCTCTTTGGGATAGGCAAAATAGCAAGTTCTTGCACTCCCTTATGAAAATGCCAGGAGTTAAATCCTCAGCTTGTAATTTTTTAGTCACAGTAAATGGGTGATTAAACAATTCCTTCAATTCAGCCACCTGTGTGTCCATTGACCTTCATTTAAGGTTACCTGAGGATTCACTATATCTATAAGAAATTATTTTAGTTCAAGCAATCGCTCAGTCATTAAATAAGTGCTGCCTCACCGAGTGGCTTGATCAACAATTGCCCCTTTCCCAGCACGTCTCTTCAAGATGGAATCAATTTTAGGGGTTCTAGCGGCAATAACCAATTTCCTCACTTTTACAATGAGATTTCCAGCATGTCCGCCCAGTTTCACACATCCGGCTTTTCGCCGGTTTGGCGGATGCGGCGCATGCCAGTACAGTAAGATACAGTACAGTGGCAACGTCGCAACTTCTGGGTCACATGACAGCATGTGACCGGCGTTTGTCGCGCAGCCACTGTACTGTATGCAGTGTACTGGAGTGTGCCGCATCCGCCAAACCGGCCAAAAGCCGGATGTGTGAAATCGGGGTCCCTCTTGAAGACTATCTCATATTGCCAGCTGCAGTGTGTGCACAACACAGCGCATGTGATGAATAAGAAAGTGTTTTGAAGCAGCTTCAACAAGATCATCTAATCTTAAAGTATCATTTTGCTGTTGTTCCGTTGTAATATCTGTTTGTTCCTCAGTTACATGAACAGCACTGTGGCCTTCTATCTCTCACATACTAAATCCTAAATTTTCTTCTACATGTTGTTCATTACTCTCATTCATCAGTTTAATTGTACTTATGTTTGAAGCATTGTCCGCTACAATAGCAAGAACCTGTTCTTTTTTGAGTTTGTAATCTTGCAGAACTTTTTCCACTAAGGCCTGGAGAAACTGACTGGTGTGAGCTTTAGTATCTTTTACTGCCAGTGTCTTGGTAACAATTTCTTTCTTGTCACAAAAATATCGAACATTGATGGCCAAATAATTGAGTGAAATGCAGTGACTCTGGGCATCCCAGCAAAGGCAATGGGTTTCAAGATAGGACATTCAGACGCATCATTTTGTGAGGATCAGTTTTTGTGCTCAAAAACAGATCCTCACAAAGAATGAGCATGTCAGTTTGTGTGGTGTTTTTCTAATCTGCTTTTGCTATTGAAAGCATTATTTATGAGCTCAAAAACCTTTCAGGTGATGCGGTTTTTTAAAAAGCTGATCTGCTTTTGCCGATGACAAACTTATCCTCAAAAAAACGCAGCAAAAACGCTGTGTGTGAATGTAACCTTAGATCAGGAATAGAACAGCCATTTATAGGATATTTCATAACTTTCCCAAATTCCTATGAAAAAATATTCAGCACATTCTGCATTGCACTACTGTCCCCAATTTATTATATATTTTAAGAGTCGGAGTCGGTGCATTTTATACCGACTCCACAGCCCTGGTATACAGGTTCTAATAGATCATTTAATATATTTTTATAAGAGTTTTATAATCAAGGATACAATTTTTTGTAACTATCTGGTTATTTTTACTGACAGCGCTCCTTCAACTCCGGTTTCTTTTCTTCCTGTACTTGCCAGTAAGTAGACTCTTGGTTGGATCTACGGGTGAGAGAGGTTGCGTCTTAGTGTTGGTCCTGACTAGTGATGAGCAAGCACTACCATGCTCAGGTGCTCAGTACTCGAAACGAGCAGCCCGGATGGGTTCAATTTTCCGGAAAAATGCTCAAGTTCTCCATTGACTTCCATTATACTCGGTAAACGAGTTGAGCCCGTCCAAGCTGCTCGTTTCTGGCACCAGAGCATGGTAGTGCTCACTCATCACCAGTCCTCACCTCTGCATAACTAGACAACAGGAGAATATACTCTACACATCACCTCTATTTTACCCTTTGGTTTTCTACTATGAAGCAATAAAATGGCAAAATTAGGGATGCAAGTATTCCCCTTCAGTCAGCTGATCAGTGGGGTTCAGGATAGTTAACACCAGCAGGGGGAACACTTAGGCTACAGTCAGTCAAACATCCATCTTTGCAGTCTTCCTTATGTACGTTTTTTTAGCCTTCAGTAAAAAGACATAATATAGTCTGTGGCACTTTTGAAGTGTCAGATTTTTATTTTTTTTTGCGGATTAAATATTCATCTGTTTTGATTTACGGACCAACCTCACAAATCCAAATGCTTTAGCAAAAAGAAAAAAAAATCAACAGCACACAGTTACCGATACCGTTGTATCTGTGCTGTCTGTTAAAATAACATATGTGAGTAAGGCCATAAAGATACAAAATCAGAAGTTGTATTTTAAATGTATTAGCTAAATAGAAATACAGAAAACATATGGTGTAAAACGCTTGCAGGCAATGAAGAGAAAAAAAAAAAGCTGGAAAGGAAGTCATTTCTCAAGAGATAGAAATCAGCCACTTGTAAAAATGAATGGTCATTCTATGCCTCCAACAATGATGAGACATTTCTCTGGATGTCACTAAACCCTGGAGCAGACTAAGTGCAAACAATTCGCTATTTATCAGCAGCGGTTACAAGACACAGCTTCAATGTGTTTTCTTCATAGCAGAATAATTGCAGAGAATAAATGCTGGAGCCATGTTCTTCACACGTCCTCATTTACAGGAGGTTGACTGCTCCGAGAGTCTCGGATTCTTTTCTCTTTGTAAAGAGCCCTTAAATAGACTAGAGAACAAGTGTTTCTACGTGAGCCGTGACATTATTAACCCCTTCACACACAGGCGATTTTCCGTTTTTTTCCTCCCCTTCTTCCTAGAGCTATAACGTTTTTATTTTTTGGCAATATAGCCGGATGAGAGCCTGTTTTTTGAGGGACTAGTTGCACTTTCGAATGACACCATTTATTCTGCCCCATATTGTACTGAAAAATGGGGGAAAAAAATCCAAGTGCATTGAAATTGTAAACAAAAAGTGCAATTCCATAATTGCTTTTTAATTTCCCATGTTCACCATACTGTAAAACTGACTGGGCAGTATGATTTGCCTGGTCAGGACAAGTACGTAGATACTAAACGTGTAACAGTTTTAGGAGGTTTTTTTATCATCTACGTGAGGAAAGTAAATCACATTTAAAGGGAACCGGTCATGTCGTTTTTGGATATTAAACATCCCTCAATGTGTTTTAATGTGCATCCCTAACATGTTTAAAAAAAAAATCCATGTACTTCTCTTAAAAAAAAAAAAAAAAAGATTTTAAGTGCGAAGGTGAATGCAGTAAATACCTTAGATTTCAGTCATGGGGGGAGCTTTTGCTGAAATCAGTCACGGACACTCAAATTCAGGCGTGATTCTCTCTTGAACTTAGTTACGCCCCCGACATTGTAATTGATTACATATACCACAGTCCTTCAACATCACTTCTCTGCTGCTCTCCGCCTATTACAGTCACATGATCGTGACATCAGCACAGGTCCTTCACCACCATTTCTCCAAGAAGTGATGGTGAAGGACCTGTGCGGATGTCACGATCATGTGACCATAATGAGCAGAGCTCAGCAAAGAACTGATGTTGAAGGACTGTGGTAATCAGAAGAGAAGTGGTTGTGCAGGACCTGGGCTGATGTCATGATAATGTGACCGTAATGGGCAGTGCTCAACAGAGAAGTGATGTTGAAGAACCTGTGGTGTAATCAATCACAATGTGGGGGGGCATGACTGAGTTCAGAAAAGAATCATGCCTGCATTTGACTGACAGTGACTGACCCCAGCAAAAGCTCCTCCCATGACTGAAACATCAATTCAAATACATTGGGGGCAGTTTTTTAAAAAAAAAAAAAAATTGGACAGGTTTCCTTTAAGAAGAGATGACTTGAAAAAAATATATTGGAGAGAATTATATAACTGACTGTGCTGTTTCTATTTGTCTTAGTTAAAACTGTTATTTAATGTTCTTCATGCTTGTCTCTGCTGCCATCTACTGGTCAGACCTTTCAGCTCCTCTGTTTCTTTTGTCCAGCCCATGGGAGTGTCTGATGACCCTCTTGCATCACATCCTGGTATGTTCATTCCAGCCAGAGTTTTGTAAGAAACACATCCCTTATTGGAGCGGCTGAAGCAAAGTCTTCTGACCACATAGTAGCTTCAGAGACAAACATCATTGGAGAATTACAATGCCAAGTACTTGGATTACTGCACTCTGCATGTCCTAACCTTTGGAGAAAATAAACCACCATTGTTTCATCTCAGCATGTGCATGTTTCACTCTGGAGCGCTCTGGTCCTGTCTGCCTCACCTATAGGAAAAACGAAGGTAAGATTCTCACAACCTCTCACAACTACGCACCTTCCATCGCCTTTAAGTGGGGACAGAACACGGACCACCATTCATGAAAAATAACATACTGGGTTTCTATGAGGAGGTAAGTGCAAATCTGGAAGTTGGCTATGTTGCTGCCATGGTGATTTTATCTGGACTTTATAAAAGGCATTTGATAGTGTACCACACAACAGCCTTAAGGTCCAGTCACACTAAACAACTTACCAGCGATCCCAACAACGATAGGGATCGCTGGTAAGTTGCTAGGAGGTTGCTGATGAGATGTCACACTGCGACGCTCCAGCGATCCCACCAGCAACCTGACCTGGCAGGGATCGCTGGAGCGTGGCTACACGAGTTGCTGGTGAGCTCACCAGCAACCAGTGACCAGCCCCCAGCGCCGCGTGGAAGATGCTGCGCTTGGTAACTAAGGTAAATATCGGGTAACCAACCCGATATTTACCTTGGTTACCAGCTCACGCAGCTACACGTGCAGAGAACAGGGAGCAGCGCACACTGAGCGCTGGCTCCCTGCTCTCCTAGTACAGCACACATCGGGTTAATTACCCGATGTGTGCTGCAGCTAAATGTGCACAGAGCAGGGAGCAGCGCACACTGCTTAGCACTGGCTCCCTGCTCTCCTAGCAACAGCACACATCAGGTTAATTAACCCGATGTGTCCTGCAGCTACATGTGCACAGAGCAGGAGCCGGCACTGACAGTGAGAGCGGCGGAGGCTGGTAACAAAGGTGAATATCGGGTAACCAAGGACAGGGCTTCTTGGTTACCCGATGTTTACTGTGGTTACCAGCCTCCGCAGAAGCCGGCTCCTGCTGCCTGCACATTTAGTTGTTGCTGTCTCGCTGTCACACACAGCGATCTGTGCTTCACAGCGGGACAGCAACAACTAAAAAATGGCCCAGGACATTCAGCAACAACCAACGACCTCACAGCAGGGGCCAGGTTGTTGCTGGATGTCACACACAGCAACATCGCTAGCAACGTCACAAAAGTTATTCGTTAGCAGCGATGTTGCTAGCGATGTTGCTTAGTGTGACGGGGCCTTTATACTGAAGCTCCAGAAGAAGGAACTAGGAGACCATATAAGAACACAGGTAAAAAACGGGTTAAAAACAGAAAATGGTCATTGTAAATGTTACACTCTCTAAATGGGATAAAGTCAATCTCTATTAATAACCTTGTGGATGGGATTGAGAGCAAAGTGTCAGTCTTTGCTGATGACACCAAACTATGTAGGAGATTAAAAACTGAGCTTTACTGTATAATATCACAGCACCATCTGTATAATATATCTGAATGGGCAAATGAGATTTAATAATGATAAATGTAGAGTAATCCTATTGCTGCATATACATTAAATGGAAGTAAAGTCGGGGCTACAGAACAGGAGACGGACTTGCATTAAATGATTAGTCCTGACATTTAAAAGTAATAACCGCTCATTAATAAGGCTATGGATTGCCTCATCAAAAACAAAGCTCCATTGACTCATTTTGACTATGGGACTACAGGGGATAGTCAAGTGCTGAACTCTACCATTTCTGGCAGTCCTGTGGAGAAAAAAAACAAAAACAAAATGGAGAGAAGTAGTACATTTTGGAGTCTGGTTTCAAGATGGGAAGGGGTCCCAGAGGTCGAACCCCACACAGATATGTAAATATTTAGCTATCCAGTCCTAGTACATTATTATGTACAAAATGTTAGACAGAATCAGCAGAGATAATAAACATATGAATATTACATTATTCCTTAATTCCAGCAAGATAAAGGGGTTTTAACAAATGTTTTACAAAATTGACAATGATGAGCCATGGTCATGAAATAAATGGTGCTGCACTTTACCCACGAAGCTGCTCCCATCTTTAGCATTGCTACAAACACAGTCTCTGTAGGGTGAGGAGACTGGTGGTCGTGAAGTCAATGCTTCTGGTCTTGAGGAGACCTCGGGAGCTGCAGCAGCACTGGCGTGGGAACAGATCCCTGGGGAAAGTATAGCTTGTTTTCCTTCTTGTTTTAGCAGTATTATTTTTATAGCACCATTTATTCCATAGTGCTTTACATGTGAAAAGGAGTACACATAATAAAAAGTACAATAATTATGAACAATACATGGCACAGACTGGTAAAAGGAGGAGAGAGGACCCTGCCCGCGAGGGCTCACAGTCTACAGGGAAGGGGTGAGGATACGGTAGGTGAGGGTCGAGCTGGTCATGCAGTGGTATAGTGGACTGAGGGTTACTGCAGGTTGTAGGCTTGTCAGAAGAGGTGGGTCTTCAGGTTCCTTTTAAAGGTTTCCATGGTAGGTGAGCGTCTGATATGTTTGGGTAGAGAGTTCCAGAATATGCGGGAGGCACGGGAGAAATACTGTATGTGATTGTGGGAAGAGGAGATAAGAGGGGAGTAGAGAAGGAGATCTTGTGAGGGTCTGAGGTTGCGTGCAGGTAGGTACCGGGAGACTAATTTACAGATCTATGGATGAGATAGGTTGTGGCACCCCACTGTAAACGTTGTATATTAAGGCAAAAAAAAATAGCCAGAAGACGCCTTCATATCGTATATGTATATATTTTGCAAACCTCCTAAACCTGATGGGAACATAGATATAGTAGCCATTTGTTATCCAGTCATACAGACTTTAAAACCTTCGTGAGTTCCACAAACTGGCTACAATGCAACACCTACTAGCTAAATGATCAATCATATGGCATGAGGCCCAAAACAGTACGGCAGACACCTGCCTTTGCCAATGTTTACAAATGCAAAATAATTAAAACCAAGAAGGGCTTCCCCAGTTGCCCTTGATCCTTTCTCATTATTACATTGTTCGTGGATGGAAAGACTACCAAACATATGGGAGATAATTATAAATAACGCGCAGCTGTTGAATGTCTTGCCAATGGGCATGTCACAAAAAAGAATGAGAAGGCAACACATCACTATTGTCAAGCATATAATTAGAGCACTGCTTTTATGATCGGATAACACCATGGTAAAAACTGTTAATGTTTTAAGTTATATTCGGAACAACAAAACCAAATAATAAAAAGTATCTAAAGAGATGACAGAAATATATAATGGCTGAAAAACAATTTGTCAGTAAGATGGGCTGCATTCTGTACAATATCAATACAGCTGAACAAGTAGAGTGAACTGTGGCTCCGGGGGCTAAAATACGACCCCTACTAAACAAGGCTGCAGAAATGTGTTCTGATGGCCGCTCACATAAGGAAGGGCACAAGTTCTTTTATCTGCACCTTAAATGTCTAGAACATTTCAACCTCAAGTTTACCATTAATAAGGGCAAATTAAACTTATGAAACTAAATGAAGGCAGACGTGTCCTGGTACCAGGTGGTCTGTAAAGTATTTGTCTGGTCTACATCTATTCCTGACTGAGGGCATGGATTCTGGCCATCCTATGGCACCAGAAGTGAGCAGATGATGGTTCCTGTCTCAACAGACCACTGGTTGCAACGGTCAAATGACTACGTAAAAGAACCCAACCCCTCAGGGACGTTTGTGCTTAGCCATCACAACTAGTGATGGTCGAATACTAAATATTCAGGTTATTCATACCGAATACCTAGTACTATACTAGTACAGGCGCCTGCACCCCGCTGATGAAGCTTTGGCGACACGCGCGTCCGGGTTGAAGGATACTCACCTACCCACCTCTGAACCACCATCGATTGGCCCTCACCATGGGTAAGTCTGCAAACTGCTGTTTGGTGACTTGAGTGTTTGACCACATGGTGTCTCCCTTATATATTGCACTGGCTATTTATACCTTTTTGCTAGGGATCATGATGGGTTAAATTTGGGCAGTTCCTTGGTGGGTGGGTGTGTAAAGAATCCACCTTACCTCATCTGTATATTATATGGAAAATGAATTTTATCTTTTTGAAATATAATAAAAATTTGATATTTTATAAATGAATGAGTCTCCTACACGTGTTTTTCACGGATGTTTAATCTATAAAATAGTCCCTATAAAGTCCACAGTACTACTCAAAGTGCCAGTTTTATCATTACTATTATGTTTGTGCCCCCATTTGCAGGGGTTTTATTGCCCATCTTGCTAGATTCGTTATCTCTTCTGGCAGGCTTGTTTAATTTTCCGCTCATGCTGTAACGTTATAATGTTCTTTGTGTGCCAGAAGTAACCTGCTGACCTGGGTAGGCTTCGCTACTAATAATTATCAGTGGAAAATCTTTAGTGCTATCATACAAGCTATCTTGTCTACTAAGGGAGTGGCAGGATACTGGACTTTCCCAGCGCCGACTGTTTTTAGGTCATTGACAAAAGACAAAAAATTTGCGGCAACCATTTTATATTGAACAGGTTTTCATTTCTAGAGTTCTGAGGAAATGAACAGACATTTGACAGGGGAGGTGTTATCAGTGACAATTGTGGAGATGTCCCTCCCTTAAGGGTTGTTCACACTCTACATTTTGGTATCAAGGGGTTTTTTTGTTTTTTCGATTTTTTTTTTTATATAGTGCCAACAGATGAAATATTCCCTTTTCAAGGTGTTAGCTATTGGCAATGGCTTCTTTCAGGAGGTTAATGTACCCTGCTACACGGCAATATCTGTTTACAAATGGCTAAAGAAACATTAAAGTTTGAGGTGCTGACTTGGCCTCCCCAGATCTGATCAAGCCTCTGTGTGATTCACTCTACCAGAGTACTAGATACTACAGGAGGTCTTCAAAGACGGAGAAGACAAGTCAGGGCTGTTTTAACACCACAATGAAATGTTTATAATGTTAGATTCTTTTAAAGGGGTTTCTTGCTTTTACACTGGTAGTTCCCAGACATCGGCCAGCCAATACTTACAATCATTGGCTGTGGATTCAGCATACTGAACTTTCAGATGTTGGCTTTCTCTAAGCAAAATAATTTAAAAAAAAGTAACGGAGTAAAAGAACGCAAAAACAACAGTACTTGGGGGAAATGTCCACGGCGTTCTTTACATTGGACAGATTTTTTGGCTTTTGCTTCATGTGAACAATGCTGACAAGGGAAAAATGACCGTTACATATGTTACTTGTTACCTTTACTTAATAAAATTGCTTTAAAAGGAATATTTCCATGTCCACAATCCCATCTCAAGATATAGTAGGTGTAATAATAATATTAGGAAATACCTTCAATTAGAAATGTAGTGTAGTTCTCCTAATTAGCAATATCACTTACTTCATGTACAGGGCATTGTAGTATAGTCGGTAACAATGGTCACAGCCAACTAACCCCTTGCTCCCACTAGCTTCTAAATAATTGCTCCTATACTCATCCAGAGAAGTGGGCCGAGTGTCATCAGTATGTTATTGTGTATGTAATGTGAGTGGTATGGCAGTTTGTCTCGCTTAGCATCCGTATGCAATGCATTTTTAACATCTTTTAAATTCTAAATACTTTAATGTAAATTCTTGCTATTTGTCAGAAATAATAAAGAAATCTGCATTAGTAATGAGGGCATGTAATGCCTATACAATACTAACACCGGGGCTTAATGCCAGCTGACAATACACAGCTGACATCAACCTCAACCTACCATTACCACGATGGCCACTGCACCAGGGCAGTCGGGAAGAGCCAAAGTGATGCATCTAATGAGATGTGCCGATTTTAGGGTGGCTGATGGCTGGCATTTTTAGGCTAGAGCCCAATTACCATGGACCTTCCCAGCCTGCAGCTGTCTGCTTTACCTTTGCTGGTTATCAAAAAATAAGGAGGTAATCCCACGTGATTTTTTTTAACTTATTTATTTAGTTAAGCCTAAAAACCCTTTAGTGCCAAATGAAAGCCAATAAATGGTGCACATTTATAATATATAGGTGGGTCTGCGACATTATCTACAGGATAGCTATTCTATCTAATATCTTTAAATCTCTATCTTTATATTAGTATTTTTGCCATTGAGATGTGTGTAAGGAAAAAAAATAAATAATTGGACAGCATATGGACGATCCATGTGCAGTCAGGATTTTTTTTCCTCGCACCCATAGTGCATTGGTGAGACTTGTCTGATATTCGTGCCCATACGCAGCATGTGAATTTTCCTCAGCCCGATTACAGCTGATAATACTGTAATAGCAGATGAACACTGCCTCATTGAATTACATGGTGCGAGTGCAATGTGTTTTTTTTTCCACGCATTTCACTCGCAGTGTTTATACCCAAGTGGGAGCGAGGACGAACTGTCAGTATATGTGTGAACGTAACCATGGATACCCAAACTGTAATGCCCTGCACATGAGGTAAGTGACATAGCCAATTAAGAGAACTATACTACATTTCTAATTGGAAGTATTTGCTAATATTTTTACACCTACTATATAGGATCTTGAAGACGGGACTCGCACTTTAGGTTTCATTCTGCAATATTCTTTCCTAAAATTAATTTCAGACCCTCTGATATGCAGTTTGCAGCCTAATCCAAGTTTCAGATTCCTCTCTTGAAGAAGGAGTGACTCTCCAAGTCATATAAGAAAAATAACTATCAACCAGGAGAATGAATCTGTTACAAGGGTGAAAAAAAGACCCTCTTTGTATTCCTGAAATGGAACCCCCCACTCATTAGATAAAGATAGATAGAGATACAGAAACACACACACACACACATACACACACACACCCCATGTTCCAAATGATTATGCAAATTGCATTTAAGTGTCATAGCGATTATTTTTTTTTTCTTTTTCAATGAAGCTCATTGATGGTATTGTGTCTCAGGGTTCTTTGGATCACTGAAATCAATCTGAGATACCTGTGATAATTAGTTTGCCAGGTGAGCCCAATAAAAGGAAAAATGGATGTTCCACAATATTAAGCAGGCCACAGTTTTCAAGTAACATGGGAAAGAAAAAGGATCTCTCTGCTGCTGAAAAGCATCAAATAGTGCAATGCCTTGGACAAGGGATGAAAACATTAGATATTTCACGAAAACTTAAGCGTGATCATCGTACTGTGAAGAGATTTGTGGCTGATTCAGAGCACATACGTGTTCATGCTGATAAAAGGCAGAATGAGGAAGGTTTCTGTCAGGCAAGTCCATTGGATTAAGGCTGCTTTCACACATCCGGATTTTTGCTCTGCAGCACAATACGGCGTTCTGCAGAAAAACCGCAACCGGCTTTTGTAACGCCGGTTGCGTTTTTTTTTTGCATAGACTTACATTAGTGCCGTATTGTGCCGCAGGGGCTTGTGTTCGGTCCGGTTTTTGCCGCATGTGGCAGATTTAGCCGATGCCGCGGCCGGATCGAACGTTCCCTGCAACGTTTTTTGCTCCGGCAAAAAACACCGCATCGTGCCGCATCCGGCCGCTGCGGCGCATTTTTCAATGCGGTCCTATGGAGGCCGGATGCGGCGCTATGCGGAAAAAAAAACGCATCCGCTCGCCGCATGCGTTTTTTTCCACTGCGCATGCTCAGTAGCATGCCGCAACCGGAAAAAAACGGACGGGCCGCATGTAAAAACTTATGCAAAGGATGCGGTGTTTTCGCCGCATCCGTTGCATAGTTTTCACAGCCGGATTGAGCCGCACTGCTCAAACCGGATGTGTGAAAGTAGCCTAAGAGAGCGGCTGCTAGAAAGCCATTACAAACCAGCAAACAGATATTTGAAGCTGCTGGTGCCTCTGGAGTCCCTTGAACCTCAAGGTGTAGGATTCTTCAAAGGCTTGCTATGGTGCATAAAGCTACTATTCGGCCACCCTTAACCAGTGCTCACAAGCAGAAACGATTGCAGTGGGCCCAGACATACATGAAGACTAATTTTAAAACATTCTTGTTTACTGATGAGTGTCGAGCAACCCTGGATGGTCCAGATGGATGGAGTAGTCGATGGTTGAGGATTGGCCACCAAGTCCTAACAAGGCTGCAACGTCAGCAAGGAGGTGGAGGAGTCATGTTTTGGGCCGAAATCATGAGGAGACATCTGGTAGGCCTCTTTAGGGTTCCTGAAGGTATGAAAATGACCTCTGCAAAGTATATAAAGTTTCTGACTGACTACTTTCTTCCATGGTACAAAAAGCAGAAACGTGCCTTCAGAAGCAAAATCATCTTCATGCATGCCAATGCCCCATCTCATGCTGCAAAGAATACCTCTGTCATTGGCTTCTATGGGCATAAAAGGACATAAACTCATGGTGTAGCCACCATCTTCCCCCTGATCTCAACCCTATAGAGAACCTTTGGAGTATCATCAAGCAAAATATCTATGAGGGTGGGAGGCAGTTCACATCAAAACAGCAGCTCTAGGAGGCTATATTAAATGGATGCAAGAATTGTGAAGGTGATATCAAAGAAGGGTTCCTATGTTAACATGTAACTTGGCCTGTTAGGTTGTTTTGGATTTAAATAGCTTTTTAATTCAGTGAATGTGACCTTCTAATGCTGCAAATTCCAATAATAAGCATTTTCAGTTCTTTAAAACATAAAATGTTTAGAAACACTACCGTGCCTAATAATTTGGAACAGTGCATTTTGAGGTTTTTTTAAATTTTGAAGATTATACTGTTATCATTGGGAGGTTTCTTCAATAAAATTCGATGTATACTCGAACGGGTGATTACTTTTATTAGACTGACTGTCATTTGCACTGACCATTTAGCAAAATCAGAGAAAAATATCATTTGCATAATAATTTGGAACATGGTATATATATATATATATATATATTATACACACACACACACACAACCACTTCAATTGTACGCCGACCTTTGAGTTGTACAATGAGACCAAAAAATGGTCTCCGCTGCAGATACCTTGTCTCGTCTCTATACGGGTGATCTGTCTACAACCCCTACCCACCTACCTCCCTGCAATCTCCAAGTTCAGTTTCCCACCCAACATTCATCATCAAAGTATGGCCTCATATGTCTGGACAGATCTACTGACCTGTACCCATAAGCCTCATAGGCGCAAAGGGGATACACAGTCTACCCGGACATTTCAAGCCATACTGAGGTAGGGAATATCAGGTGTGATAAACCAGCTTTACATTGAGATATGGGAGGAAAAGCAACAAGAGCAATCAAAACCAGGTGCAGCATCAACTAGATAGATAAAGGACCTAACACTGCAGAAAAAAACATTAGAACATTTCTAATGAAGACTATCTAGAAAGTTGCTTAACTGTACATTTCACACTAGAAGTCCCTGAAATTTCGAGCTCCCCCTGAAGTCCCGAAAGAGGGTCAAATGACATACAATAAACTGAATAGAACGAACTAGAAACTAAATGACTAAACTCAATGGAAAACAACAACCTCCTGTGGTGCGACAGTAATGGCCTTAATTACAGAACAAAAGACGGCGATTATAGGACGTTAGCTAAAATCGTTCAGGTCATTCGACCCGTCTCTGGGTTACAAAAGGTAGAAATGTTAAATGACCCCTCTCTGGGACTTCTAGTGTTAACCCCTTAACGACCCTTGACGTACTGGGTACGTCATGGTGACATGGTGCTAAACGACCCATGACGTACCCAGTAATCCCCGTGAGTGCGATCGGTGTAATCAAATAGTAGATTCGGGAAGGAGGGGACCTCTACCTGACCTCAGGAGGGGTGGTGCCTCCTCCCCGAACCTACAGAGGCTGTGATTAGCTGATTAACGCCGCTCAGCCAATTACAGTCACTGTAGTGTTCCAGCCATTGAAAATGGCTGGAACAATGAAATCCAGCCCTGATCAGAGCAGCTGTAGCTCTGATCATTGGCTGGAGCTGGGTAATCGGTGCTTCACCCGCCCCCAGCTCTGATTGGAGAGACCGGTCTTGTGACCGATCGATCTCTCCAATCACTGTGGATCTGGTGCCGGTGACCTGTGTCCGTCCCTGAAAGCTGAGGAAAGCGGTCGCCCATCGGTAAGTTATAGCCCCCCGATCCACCGCTGCCCCCGATCGCCCCGCCGCTGTCCCCGATCACCCCCGCCAGCCACGCCGCTCACCCCGCCGCTGTCCCCGATCGCCGCCGCTGTCCCCGCCATCACCGCCAGCCACGCCGCTGTCATGGCTACTGTCACCACCGCTGTCCCCACCACCGCCAGCCACGCCGCTGTACCCGATCACCCCGCCGCTGTCCCCGATCACCACCGCCAGCCACACCGCTGTCCCCGCCAGCCATGCCGCTGTAACCGCACTATCACCGCCGCTGTCCCCGCCACTGCTAGCCACGCCACTGTACCCGATCACCCCGCCGCTGTCCCCGATCGCCGCCAGCCACGCCGCTGTCCCCGCCGCCACCGCCAGCCACGCCGCTGTCCCCGCCGCCGTCGCACCCACCTTTTTTAGCCGCCGCTGCCCCGATCGGCCGCCGCCTCCTCAATCGGCTGTCCCTTCTCCATCCGCCACTACACCTCCCCCTCCTCCTCCATGTGCTGCCTCCCCCCCTCCTCCATGTGCTGCAAGCTGCCCCTCCTCCTCCATGTGCAGCCTCCCCCCCTCCTCCATGTGATGCCCCCCTCCATGTGCTGCCTCCCCTGCTGACTCCCCCCCTCATGTGCCATCGCTCTCTCCCATCAGACTCTGCCCCCCTCCCCGATCTGCTGCCTGCTCTCTCCCATCCTCTTCATCTACTGCCCCCTCTCACCCTCCTCAATCTGTTGCCTCCTTCATCTGCAGTGATCCTGCTGCCTAGATCCATCCTGTAAGGTAGCTATCCCCAATCTCACCCCCCATCCTCCGCCGCTCCTCCATCCGCTGCGCCATTTCCCCATCCTCCATCCGCTGTGCCATTTCCCACCCTCTGCCGCTCCTCCATTTGCTGCGCCCTTTCCCATCCTCTGCGCCCTTTTCCATCCTCCATCCGCCGCTCCTCCATTCGCTGCGCCCTTTCCCATCCTCTGCCGCTCCTGCATCCGCTGCGCCCTTTCCCATCCTCTGCCTCTCCTCCATCCGCTGCGCCCTTTCTCATCTGCTGCCCCTCCATCCGCCGCCGCGCCCTCTCGCATCGCATTATCCAGCTAAGTTGCTCGCTTCCAGACTGGAGCGGATGATGCGATGCGAGACTCGTGCATTGCTCTCACGTTTGGCACTGGTCTTAGTGGCAGGCGCTCATATTTTTTTTTATTTTTTTTTTTTACTGACGTCCGTATTTTTTATTTCGCCAAACTAATTTTTTTGTATATTTTGGGGGGGGGGGCGGTCTAGTTTCCAAAATGCGGTCACATGTGGTGGAGCTCCATTGTTTAGGCACCTCAGGGGGGTCTCCAAACGCAACATGGCGTCCGCTAATAATTCCAACCAATTTTGCTGTGAAATGGCGCTCCTTCTCTTCTGAGCCCCGCCATGCGCCCAAACAATTGATTTCCACCACATATGAGGTGCCGTCGTACTCAGGAAAAATTGCACACTACGTTTTACAGTGCATTTTTTCCTGATACCCTTGTGAAAAAAAAGCTACCTGTTTGAAAAAACAATTTTGGGGTAAAAAAAAAAATATATATATATATATTTTCCCGGCTGAACATTACAAACGTTTGTGAAGCCTACAGGGGTTCAAAGTGCTCACTAATCAGCTAGATAAATTCCATGAGGGCTCTAGTTTCCAAAATGGGGTCACTTGTGGGGGAGCTCCATTGTTTAGGCACCTCAGGGGGTCTTCAAACCCGACATGGCGTCCGCTAATGAGTGCAGCTAATTTTGCACTCAAAAATTCAAACGGCGCTCCTTGCCTTCCGAGCCCTGTCATGTGCCCAAACATTTGATTTCCACCACATATGAGGTATCTGCGTACTCAGTAGAAAATGCACAATACATTTTATGATGCATTTTTCCTGATACCCTTGTGAAAATGCTAAATTTTATGGCTAAATTAATATTTTTGTGTAAAAAAAGTAAAATATTTTTCCTTCTACATTGCTTTGGTTGCTGTGAAGCTCCTAAAGGGTTAATAAACTTCTTGGATGTGGTTTTGAGCAGAGTGAGGGGTGCAGATTTTAGAATGGGGTCACTTTTGGGTATTTTCTGTCGCCTAGGTTTCTCAAATCACTCCAAATGTGATGTGGTACCTAAAAGATTTTTTTTTGTAAATTTTGTTGGAAAAATGAGAAATTGCTGATGAACTTTGAACCCTTCTAACTTCCTAACGGAAATTTTTTTTTTTCCTTCAAAAATTGCGCTGGTGTAAAAGCAGACAAGTGGGAAATGTTATTTTAGTAACTATTTTGTGTGACATATCTCTCAGATTTATGGGCATAAAATTTCAAATTTTGAAAATTGCTAAATTTTTGCCAAATTTCCGAAATTTTCACAAATAAACGCAAAGCATATCGGCCTAAATTTACCACTGACATGAAGTAAAATATGTCACGAAAAAACAATGTCAGAATCGCCAGGATCCGTTGAAGCGTTCCAGAGTTATAACCTGTCAAAGTGACACTGGTCAGAATTGCAAAAAATGGCCGGGTCTTTAAGGTGAAAACAGGCTGGGGGCTGAAGGGGTTAAAGGGGTTCCCCAAGAATGTGAGAATATGGCCAAGTCACGTATTTCAAACTGCAGCCCATCCTAATCATGTGAGAGGACTGGTTACAGTCTCAAGAAACACTGCTCAAAACGTGTGTCTCAATTGACAGAAAAGCAGTTTCGTAAACATACTAAACCAAAACATTTTTTTTGTTCAAGAATGAATGTGGATTCTTAGCCCAGTCAGCTAAGGAGCAGGGCTGTGACATGAGGAAAAATAAATCTTCTCGCTGATAGAGCACAATGAGGTTTTCTCCAGTTTCATCCACCTTTATGCTCATTTGTATACCTGCTCTAATGCGTCACACGGAAATCTTAAAAGCAGGGCATGAGACTGACTGCGCAAAGAGAACGGACGGTGTAGAAAAACCCTATGTGCTCAGTCAGCAAGTAAAATATTTATTTCTGCTCACATCACACTTTTGCTTCCTTGTCTGACTGTGTGATTACGATGCAACTTGAAAGTTTAGATAGACTTCCCCAGATTGGTTTCAATAGACTGCAACCTGTCCTGACACGTGACTAGGACATGTGCTGTTTGAAATATGTGACAGTTAGGCTAGGTTCACATTTCTGTTGTTTTGCATCAGTCACATGCGTTGCTTGACGCCTGTGACTGATGTGTTGTACAATGGATGACAAGAATTGGAATTAGAAAGCGGATTCCGTTGTACAACGTGAGAGAGAGAACGATCAGCTGATCGCTCTCATTAGCTGGCCGCCGGGTGATCCATTGATCACTCTCAAAAGCCGGCGGCCGGGAGATCAGCTGATCGCTCACAGAAGCCAGCCGCTGAGTGATCAGCTGATCGCTCACAGAAGGCGGCTGCCGGGCGATCAGCTAATCGTTCAGCCGCCGAGAGAGAGCATGCTAATCCTTAGGATTTCACTGCTCTAAAAAAGTTACACTCTGCGTTCCTGCCGCCCGATGGTCAGTCGTTCCACGACTGATCAGTCGGGTGGTGTATGCAACGCAAGGGCATCAGTCACAATCCGCCGTTCATATAAGTCTATGGGAAACATCAAAATCCGCCTAACGCATTGCGTTGTTTATCAGAGCGGCGGATTGTGACTGATGCAAAACAACGGAAATGTGAACCTAGCCTTACCATTTTATCACTTTATTGGAGAACCCCTTTAAGAAGCGTAAAAAAAAATGAATTCACGGAGGTGGATATCGCGATTAAAAAAAAAAAAAAAAAAAAAGATCTTAAATCCTTTTCATGACATTGTCAAAGAAATTTTCTAAAATCAGTAAGCTTAGGAAAAAATAATATGCAAAGCGTGAACGTTACGTTAATTTTTATTTCATAAATCAGAAACTTTGTAATATATCCTATTAGACAAATTTGCTTCTTTCTCCTTCTGGTCTGAAAATCAGTCTTCAATAAATACAGATTTTTATATCATCGTCATAGCAGATGGCAATTTAGTGTTATAAGATTCTATATAGAAGGAAGGTGACCTGTGGAGGAGAAGTTTTGACCTTTCTATAAAAGAATGTTGTCAATAGCCACTGCCATCTCTTTTCGCAATAATGTAAAAATCTGTATTCAGTGTTGACAGAGTTTATCCAGGAATTGAAAAATATGAAAATAAAAGATCCGTCTGAGGCGAAAAAAGCAATTTTTGTCTGATAAGATATATTACAAAGTTACTTATTTTCATGTGTACTATTGATTTATGAAATAAAAATTAAAATCATGGTTACGCTTTAAATTAAATGCTTTTACCTGGGAATAGGCTATATTTCATACTGTTCCATGGCACAATAACTTTCATGAAAACCATTTCTGTTTCTTAAAATAGAGCTCAATAGCCAAGAGAATAATTTAGCAGCAGCATGATATGTGTACAGATAGACAATGTGAAAACTGCTTGTTAGTACAGGACAAAACAAGCACTTCTACGCTTTTGATATCCTGACGAGAAGAGCTCTTTTCAACACCTCTATACAAAGACTTTCAACAATGACTAAACTAAGATGAAACAAGCAGAGGTGTAATGACTAAATAATGAAGCAACAAGGCCACTGCAACCGATGTACGTAAAAGTCAAAACAAGTTTTTGCCTGGGGATAAGCAGTACGTGGTAAGGGAGGCATATACATGGGTCATATGATGTGGAGCACATAGGTCTCTTCTCACGGGTACTTAAGGCCGCTTTACACGCTACGATTTATCTGACGATATGTCGTTGGGGTCACGGTTTTCGTGACGCACTTCCGTCATAGTTAGCGACATCGTTGTGTGTGACACCTACGTGCGACTCCGAACGATCGTAAATGGGGGGAAACAGTTTATCGTTGACACGTCGCTCAGTTTCAAAATTTTGTTCGTCGTTTGGAACGCAGAAGACATATTGCTACGTTTGACACCCTGCCAACGATGAACAACATCCACATGACCGCCTTGGTCAAACAATATATCGCTGAACAATGTAGCATCGTTTGTGAGATGTGTATGTGTCACCGCTACAAAACGAGCTATGAGCGATCTCGGCAAATCGTAAAAACGATCTGGGCGTGTCACATCGCTAACGAGATCGCTAGCGATATCGTTGTGTGTAAAGCAGCCTTATGATGTGGTTATCCACAACAATGTTTGATCAAGATACCCTGTTTCCCCAAAAATAAGACCTTCCCTAAAAATAAGCCCTAGTAGGAATTTTTGGAGTATGCTTAAAATATAAGCATAAGGAACTGTCCAAGCAGCTAAAAAAGTTAAGGATACAGCAGGGCACTTCAAAGAAAGCAAACACTCCCCCCTTCCAAAAAAAAATCGCACTCACCAGAGACCCCAAACAATTACAGTTTGCAAGTGCCAATGGTGGATGGGCTCTCAAACAGAGATCTGCCTTGCTGTCAGGTCTGTCCCCTTTCCAGCTGCATTGCACTACGGCTTTTACAAACAGATCGGGTACCAGTATCACTCCATCCGACTTATCAGTATCACTCCGCATGAGTGATGCTGCTTACAGGCACCAGGGAAACCTGGCAGCAACGCAGATGTGAGAGCCCATTCACTTGCCAACTAATTGTTTAGGGTCTGGTAAGTGCGATTTTTTTTTTAGGGAGTGTCTGATTTCTTTTGGAGCTAAACATACCAGTACATAGAGGATAATAAAAGTAAACAAGTAATTTAAACCATTGTAAATATAGTATATACTCACCACTATAGTCCTGGTTCTGTACCATGAGAAAAACACTTCAGATAAGAAAATGTGCATCTGAATCAATCCGATTAACACAAAATGTTGATGTTCCAGAATGTGAGGAGATGATTATATTTGCATAAATGTTTATTTTTTTTGTTCAAGAATAAATGTGGATTGTTGTTCATGGGAAAATATAATACATCCCTTGAAAATAAGCCCTAGCGCATATAAGAAAAAATATAAGACACTGTCTTATTTTAGGGGAAACATGGTGGCATTTTTAAGCACAATTAAAGCAACCTAATGTCTTGGAAGTACGGATTATTCTTAGAGACCAGCTGAGTATGGAACCCTACAGCTATGCAACTATGGAAGAAAGGGTCTTCTTGTTCTGCAAGAGAGCTAATCTGCAAAGTGCCACCTAGCAGAGGTGGCTACCCGCTAAATCAGTGTTTGACACTATCAAACCTTGCAACTTCACCACCATTAACCAGCAGACTCCATATTCAGCTTGTCTCTTCAAAGACAACAGAAACTCTCCCACATTGCCTCAAGGGGGCCGCATTCAGCCTGCGAGACTCTGCTTGACTCTAAGGAAGGGCAACCACTCCGAAACAGGATGTCTGGAGAGAAGGCTCTGGCTTTGCTTTTATCCTTGGTCATGTTGCAAGGCTCATGAAAGATTGGACATTGACTTACAGGGTAACTTCCATTCCTACGTGGTATTTTGGCTGATACCCTTTTTCTTCTACAAGAGAGCTAAATTGCATATGTAACCAAAGGGTGGTTGTTTCTTATAGTCCAAATATCAGGTGACCGCTACCAGACTAGCACATCAGTCTGCATATGGAAAACACTTCACATGGGAAAGCCATGTTTTAATTGAAGCAAGTAGATAGAATCCCAAGATTGGATGGTGACAAGATGTAGCTTCACTAAGGAACAGGACGAATAGTACAGCCCCTAGTGCTGTATTGTAATGTGATCTAAACGGCACCATATTTCTCTAACTTCATGACCAGTTGGGGAGGTCAAACGCTTTCATGTCAGCATTAAAGCTAGTAAGGCTCCCATAGCTCGCT
>NC_134355.1:170919837-171112337 GCF_048569485.1 Anomaloglossus baeobatrachus
GACTGGACTCCTTCTGACTGACTCCTGTCAACTGTCACTTAATTCTCAATAAAAAAACTCACACTAACCAGACCCGGCTGATTCTCACCGGTTCGCCAACTAGCTCACTGACTCCTCCCACACTCCCTCTGCCAGGCTCCACCCCTCCAGGACAGTGAATGGGACTTAAGGCTCCATAAGCAGGTATACTGGTCGCTGCTTCTCAGCATTAATGGAGTACCTGCCTTAAACCCTGACCCAGTGTGTGACTTAACAATTGGTGTGTGCAGGTTTTGTCTGTGAACCTGTAGATAACCCCTTTCTTACCCAGGATGGGATACCACACCTCTGGCTGAGGTGCAGTACCTCTGTGGTGACGGAAGCCTCAGGGGCGCCACACATTAAAATACTCCACAGCATGGCTGGCCAGTAAAGGTCTAAAAGATGAAAAAATAGTGACATGGCCTCTTGTTCACCTGATCTGAACCCCACAGAGAACCTGTGGTCCCTCATAAAATGTAAGATCTACAGGGAGGGAAACAGTACACCTCTCGGAACAGTGTCTGGGAGGCTGTGGTGGCTGCTGCTTGCAATGTTGATCGTACACAGATCAAGCAACTGACAGAATCTATGGATAGTAGGCTGATAAAGAAAGGTGGCTATATTGGTCACTAATTTTTGGGGGTTTGTTTTTGCATGTCACAAATGTTTATTTCTATATTTTGTGCAGTTATATTGGTTTACCTGGTGAAAATAAACAAGTGAGATGGGAATATATTTGGTTTTTATTAAGTTGTCTAATAATTCTGCACAGTAATGGTTACCTGCACAAACAGGTATCCTCCTAAGATAGCCAAATCTAAAAAAAAAACACTCCAACTTCCAAAAATATTAAGTTTTGGTATTTATGAGTCTTTTTGGTTGATTGAGAACATAGTTGTTGATCAATAATAAAAAAAATCCTCTAAAATACAACTTACCTAATAATTCTGCACACAGTGTACTGTAAATATTTTTTTACCGGCGCTGCCATTTACTGTAACGTCATCACGGTTATATGGTGTATAACGGTGGCCACATGATTGCTGCCTGGAAAAAATGGCCCGAATCATGATCTCCAGGGTCTCAGCTAATGCTGGTAGCTGAAACCCCAGAGATTTTCCGACGCTGGGGGGGCGCGATTCACTTTTTCCTTGCCGTCGGTTTAAAACAACAGATCAGAATAAGTGCCTTTCTTGCTGCTGTTGTAATCCGTAAGGCCGTCGAAAAGAAGTTAAATGTGTTTTTGAGCACTTTGAGGAGTTAGGCCCCTCAATGTCATTTCAAATGTGATGTGGTCCCGAAAAAATTGGTTTATAATTTTGTTGGAAAAATTTTAAATTGCTGATAAACTGTAAACTCTTATAACTTCATACCAAAAAACATGTGTAAATGTAATTTATTAATGATTGTGTGTGATATAACTATCATGTTTAGAAGCATAAAAATTCAAAGTTCAAAAAAAAATTCAAAGTTCAAAATTTGCGAAATTTTCAAATTTGTTTTGTAAAATGTTTGATATTTTCATAAATAAATCCAAATCATATCGACCAAAATTTACCACTAACGTGAAGTACAATGTGTCACAAAAACAAACTCAGAATCACTGGGAAATATTGATATGTTCCAGAGTTATTACTTTATAAAGTGACACTGGTCAGAATTGTAAAATTTGGCCTGGTCAGAAAGCTCAAAACAGGCTGAGGGAATGGATTAATTCACACCAGTAACATTCTGCTACAGTCAGGTGGCTAATTATCTATTCAGCTGTTCCTGAGTGCAATCTACTGTAGCATCAAGCTTCTACTATCAACTTTTCTTTGCAATTGGTGCTCAAGTTACTGTGTTATCTGCCAGCTTTCTTGTCTCTGCTGTTCTAATGAAAGAACATATCCACAGCTTTGCTGAATCAAGATAACAACCATTCTTTCTGATCTCTGCTATTGTAAAGTGCTGTATGCACTGTCAACTCTTTTGCAACTTTGTTGTTCCTTTGTGCTGTCTGCACATTTGGTTCTGCTACATCTGGTACTTCTAACTTTGCTGATCCATTTGCCATCCTGCATATCCAGCTGTTCTGGTCCTGTTTCATGTACCATCCATTTGACAGGTTCTGCTGTATCAGCACCTCTGGTCTTTTCTGACATATGGTTTAGCAAATCCACCTCCCAAAGAGAACCAAAATCAACACTATATTGCAATGCGCTAAACTTGTCAGTTTTACAGATAGTCCTAGAAGAAAATTGTTTGGTGACAAAGCTGAATTTTGGCTGTTAATGAACCTTCCAACAGAACACTGTATACCTCAAGGTCCAACAGGGCTGGATTCACAAAAAGTCCTGCAAGATGTTAGAGTTGCAGTAGGACCTGAATTGAACCCTGCAGAAAATCTTTACTGGGATGTAAAGAATGCAGTTGCAGTATACATGCCCGTGAATACTAGTAAATTGGAGAATATTGCTCATGCGCAATAGAATGATATTCCTAAAAAATGCTAACAGAAGCTGGTGTCTGACTATGCATCAGATCATAACACCTAAAGCATGGTGTACTATGGTAAGTACTGTAGCGGGGTGGGGGTGCCCCAGGACGACAAAGAGGCAGTGACCCAAAAAGTCCAATCAACATAAGTTTATATACCGCTGCTGCACAGGATATACGTCCTCCAGGATACAGCCAGGCTATATACAGTCCACACGGGTCTGAACTCCTCTCAGCTTCTTGCTCTGCAGCTTACAAAACAACTCTGCCCCACCCAGGCCTTTACAAGGAGCTTTTAAATGAGAACTGTGGCCATGAGCCACCTGCATAACCCGGACCGGAGGTTAGTGGACTGACCACTATGTAGGGCTCTAATATGTTTCTGTACGCATTCTGGGAGATACGTACCGTCCGTCACATATGAATGTCCCCACTATCTCACAGTACTAAAGACACATGAAGAGGTTAAATCATTCTGATACAGATGATATAAGGGAAAATAAATCCTAGCTCCAAGCAATTGCACCTGCCCCAACTGGTTCTTGTACAGACTAGTATCTGTAGCTGAACAGTCCCTAGTAGCTCCTCTGCAGGCTAGAATATCCCTAGCTGCCACACTAGGAAACCATAACTCGGACCTGGCCATAGAATTGTTCCTTGTACCACCTTAGCAACCAGTGGGACGATAGCTGTAAAATATAATCCAGGATAAGGAAAGTGTGCAGAGATAGTTAAAGGGAACCTGTAAGGTCCCATATGAGTTCTAACCTAGAAGCAGGGTGAAGTGTGGCCTAGTAACCCCTTCCTACCCATCCCTGTGTTGTAATAGTGTGTAATATGAATGTATAAAAATATGTTTTATTACTTACGTGTTCCATATGTAAATGAGCAAAAGCTCTAGTCACTAGGACGTCGCATCGCGCCATGGGCGTTTGCATGGTTTCCGTGGTATCACGCCCCTGTGGGCGTGATACCATGGATTTAAATGAGCGACGTCCCCGTTGCTTCTTGAGATCCCGCGTGTGCATGCTTACCATTCCCACAGCCTTGTTATCCGGGTGCTTGCTTCTCAGCTTCAGACGCGCTCTGCGCATGGTCGGTACCGCAGGAATCTTCTGTGCGCGTAAGAAGCCGCCAAGCAAGCACCTGGATAATACGGCTGCGGGAATGGTAAGCACACACGCATGGGATCTCAAGGAGCGACGGCGACGTCGCTCAGGTAAATCCATTTTATCACGCCCACAGCGGCGTAATACCACAGAAACCATGCAAACGCCCACAGAGCAATGCGACGCCTAAGGGACTAGAGCCTCTGATCATTTACATAGGGAACATGTAAGGCCCCACTCACACTTGCGCTATTTTGCCGCAAACGGAATCCGTCAGTAATGTAGTACAGTTCATTTATTTACAGTGGAAGTGCGACACCATGTGGACCCAAGCGGGTACTGCATGACACACACACGCGCCATAGTAACACGCTTCCAATGTAAATAAATGAACTGTACTACATTACTGACAGATTCCGTTTGCGTCAAAATAGCGCAAGTATGAAACTAGCCTAAGTAATAAAACATTTTTATACAGTCATAGTACACACTATTACAACACAGGGATGGGTAGGAAGGGGTTACTAGGCCACACATCACCCTGCTTGTAAGTCAGAACGTCAGAGGTCTGGTTCCCTTTAAGGACCCAAAGTGTGGAAATCTTAAACACATGCACAAGTGGAAAAGGTTAGTAGCAACTGCAAGATAAAAAATAGTCTCCTACAACCTAACAGGAGAAATGAGTAGGTAAGAAAGGAAGACAGATACCAGCCTGGTATTTGCTTTTTGCTGTCTGGCAGACAAGAACCCTTCCCAGTGGGGCTGTAACTCCTGAGCAGGATCCACAAGGGAATATAACCAGCAGAGAATTCCAGCATAAGAAGGGTAGAAATAGCCACATTCAAAATGTGATAAGGAAAAGTAAATGAAAACCCCTGTTGACCAAAAAGAATAGAAGCAAAGAGAAAAAAAAATCAGCACTTGGATAAAGATTGGCTGGGGCTCAGAACAAGATCATTGGATAGAATTCAGGACAATTATAGGGTACTAGAAGGTGGCCCGATTCTAATGCATCGAGTATTCTCTATATATATATGTTGTTGTGTATAGTTACCAAGTGTTTGTGTAGGGCGCTGTAAATGTTCTGGGTGTGGGGTGTGTGGGGGTGTGTGAGAGCGGTGTTGTATGTGTGTTGCGTTGTGTGTTGCATTGTTTGTGGAGCGCTGTGTGTCTGTAGCGTTGTATGTGTGTGGTGCTGTGTGTGTTGCGCGGTTTGTGTGGGTGTGTGTGGGGTGCGTGTGTGTGTTTTGGGGGGAGGTATGTTTTGTGCAATGTGTGTGTTGCGCGGTATGTGCATATATTTGTGTGTGCCGCGGTGTTTGTGTGTTCTGTGTGTGCAGCATTGTCTGTGTGTGTGTGGGTGTCTGTGTAGGGTGGTGTTTGTGGTTCCCAGTGTGTGTGTGGTGTGTTGTGCGGTGCGTTTGTGGTGGTGTGTGTGTGTTTTGGGGGGAGGTGTGCACCCCCCATCGTGCTACACCCCCCATGCTGCACCCCCCATCGTGCTCCTTCCCCCATGCTGCACTCCCCATCGTGCTCCATCCCCCATGCTGCACCCCCCATCGTGCTCCATCCCCCATGCTGCGCACCCCCCATCGTGTTTCATCCCCCCATTCTGGGCAACTTCCATCGTGGTCCACCCCCCATGCTGCACTCCCCATCGTGCTCCATCCCCCATGCTGCACTCCCCATCGTGCTCCATCCCCCATGCTGCACTCCCCATCGTGCTCCATCCCCCATGCTGCACCCCCCATCGTGCTCCATCACCCATGCTGCACTCCCTATCGTGCTCCATCCCCCATGCTGCGCACCCCCCATCGTGCTCCATCCCCCATGCTGCGCACCCCCCATCGTGCTCCGTCCCCCATGCTGCACCCCCCATCGTGCTCCATCCCTCATGCTGCGCACCCCCCATTGTGTTTCATCCCCCCATTCTGGGCACCCACCATCATGGTCCACCCCCATGCTGCACCCCCCATCGTGCTCCATCCCCCATGCTGCACTCCCCATCGTGCTCCATCCCCCATGCTGCACTCCCCATCGTGCTCCATCCCCCATGCTGCGAACCCCTCAGAGAGGACTATAATAGGAGGATTATAATAGGAGGCGTATAATGGGAGGAGTAGTCCTGGGGGGGAGGTGTACAGGTGCCCGTGTGCGGGGGGCATGGCCGAGCGGGCATAGTGTGAGGGGGGCGTGGCCAAGCGGGCATAGTAAGAGGGGGAGTGGCCTAGCGGGCATAGTGTGAGGGGGCGTGGCTTAGCGGGCATAGTGTGAGGGGCCATGGCCTAGCCGGCATAGTGTGAGGGGGCGTGGCCTAGCGGGCATCATGTGAGGGGGCGTGGCCTAGCGGGCATCGCGTGCGGGGGGTGTGGCCTAGCGGGCATTGCGTGTGGGGGATGTGGCCTAGCGGGCATCGCGTGCGGGGGCGTGGCCTAGCGGGCATCGCGTGCGGGGGGCGTGGCCTAGCGGACATCGCGTGCGGGGGTGTGGCCTAGCGGACATCGTGTGCAGGGGGCGTGGCCTAGCGGGAATCGTGTGCGGAGGGTGAGCCTGGCCAAACAATCCATGCGGGGGGCGGGGCCAGGCCGAGCCGAGCGGACAATCCGTGTGGAGGGGCGGGGCCAGGCCGAGCCCAGCGGCCAATCCGACGGTTGTCACTGTAACAACACAATTTTGGAGCAAGACAGACAGAATAAGGCAATTATAGGGTATTTTGCTTGTTTCATTGTTTTATTGCAAACAGCAGAAATTTTGAACACTTTTCTACTACTCCTAAATTTAAAATGGTGGTTGAATACTTTACTTAAGATATATATAGTAAATAGAATAAAATGATCCTTACCAGATGTACATAAGAATAAATGTGTATTTCCTAATCTGAGGTGTTCTTACAAGGTCTGCAAAAGATGGAACTCTCTTTTCACCCATTTCTTCTTTTTCCATCAGACTCTGTACATAACATTATAAAGATAAAAATAAGTCTTTATTAAACTAAAATAGTTGCTAATCAGGAATGATGCTATACACTTACATCGGAGCCTGAGCCCCATGTGTACTGTCCCAGATCTCTAGTTAGCTTTTTTTATTTTATAATTCTTTTTTTATTTTACTTAAACTTTATCACTGCTATACGTTTATTTTGCTGACTACAAGATAGGTGATGTTTATGAATTTTAATGTGCTAAATCCAAAAATCACATTCATTTCCTCAAGTCACATCCATTTTTTCCGCAAAATTCTGTTTACTAGGGAACTCTTACAGTAATAAAGTAACATTATATATAATTTTCAGTATATTATTCAGATATTCTGAATATGCAATCGTTATAATTAATAGGAGGACAATTTAATAAGCAGTTAAAACTGCTAGCATTGGAATTTTAGGGGTATATAAGCAGTGTGAAAACCGACAGCACCATTCATTTATTCAAGATGCGAGTTAAGAAGTAGCAGTAACTTTAACTTTGTTAAAAAAGGGTTTTATTGAATATGTTGTCCACATGAACAGTTCATGACAGTGCAGAAATGGACCTGAAATATTCTGTTACATTTGTAGTTGTTTTATATCAACCAAACAATAGACAAATATGCAGTGGTATGCAAATGTTTGGGCACCCCTGGTCAAAATTACTGTTATTGTGAACAGTTAAACAAGTTGGAGATTAATTTTCTCTAAAAGGCATTAAGTTAAAGATGAAACATTTCCTTTGTATTTTAGGCAAAAAAAATATTTTCATCTTTTACATTTAGAAATAAAAAAAGACAATGTGCTAATGCAAAAGTTTTGATATCCTGCATGGTTAGTACCTAGTAGCACTCACTTTGACAAGTATCACCGCTTGTAAATGATTTTTGTAGCCAACCAAGAGTCTTTTAATTCTTGTTTGACACATTTTCATCCATTCTTCCATGGAAAAGTCTTCAAGTTCTATGAGATTCCTGGGTCGTCTTCCATGCACTGCTCTTTTGAGATCTAGCCACTGATTTTTAATGATGTTCAGAGCAGGGGACTGTGAGAGCTTAAGCATTTTGTGCACTGTGAATTTTGACATGTGTTGAGGATCATCCTCTTTTCAACGTTTTTGACAGATGCTGTTATGTTTGCATCAAGAATTTGTTGATATTTCATTGAATCCATTTTTTCCTTTATCGGTGAAATGTTCCCCATGCCATTGAATGCAGCGCAACCCCAAAGCAATATTGATAACACCTCTATGCTTAATGATTGACGAGATGTTCTTTTCCTGAAATTCTGTGCCTTTTTTCTCCACACATAGTATATGTAAACTTCTGGTTCTGGTTTTTTATCTAAAAAGACACACATGCATGTTTTTGTCACTATCTGACATGAAATTAGAATAAACCTTTCCCGTGTTAGGTCACTTAGAAACCAACATTATTTATATGTGCCAAATGCCAGAATAATGAGAGAGAGAGAATGTTTAAGGCATTTTTATTAGTTTCTGCAAAGTCAAAAGTTTACATACACTAAAGGCCGCTTTACACACAACAATATCGCTAGCAATCTCGTTAGCGATGTGACACGCCCAGATCATTGCTAAGATTTGCCGAGATCGCTCATAGGTCATTTTGTAGCGGTCACACGTACCCATCTCACAAACGAAGCTACATCGTTCAGCAATATATTGTTTGACCAAGGCGGTCATATGGACACCGTCACACAGCATTCCTCCCAACGATTCCGGCAACGACATAGGCATATAATTGTCCATAGCATACACCCTGGCGTGACACCAATCAGAGTGGAGGAGATGTGGTGCATTGCTCGTAACGACCAGTCCGCGTCGCTGATGACGGACGCACTAACGATGTTGTTCATCGTTGGCAGGGTGTCAAATGTAGCAATATGTCTGCTGCATTGGAAACGACAAACAATATTTTGAAAATTAACAACGTGTCAAGGATCAACGATTTTTGCTAGTTTTATGATCGTTCGGAGTCGCTCATAGGTGTCACACGCAACAACGTCGCTAACGGCGACGGAAGTGCGTCACGAAAACCGTGACCCCAACAACATATTGTCAAATAAATCGTAGCGTGTAAAGTGGCCTTAAGAGTACTATACCTATAAACAATGTGGGACAGCCACGTGTTGATGTCATGTCTTTGAAAGCTTCTGATAGGTTTATTGGCAACTTCTGAGTTATAGTCATATGAAAATGTTTGGGCACCCCTATTAATGTTAACCTTTTTTCTTTATAATAATTTGGGTTTTTGCGACAGCTATTTCAGTTTCATATATCTAATAACTGATGGACTGAGTAATATTTCTGGATTGAAATGAGGTTTATTGTACTAACAGAAAATGTGCAATCCGCATTTAAACAAAATTTGACCGGTGCAAAAGTATGGGCACCCTTATCAATTTCTTGTTTTGAACACTCCTAACTACTTTTTACTGACTTATTAAAGCACTAAATTAGTTTTGTAACCTCATTGAGCTTTGAACTTCATAGGCAGGTGTATCCAATCATGAGAAAAGGTATTTAAGGTGGCCACTTGCAAGTTGTTCTCCTACTTGAATCTCCTATGAAGAGTGGCATCATGGGCTCCTCAAAACAACTCTCAAATGATCTGAAAACAAAGATTATTCAACATAGTTGTTCAGGGGAAGGATACAAAAAGTTGTCTCAGAGATTTAAACTGTCAGTTTCCATGTGAGGAACATTGTAAGGAAATGGAAGAACACAGGTACAGTTCTTGTTAAGTCCAGAAGTGACAGGCCAAGAAAAATATCAGAAAAGCAGAGAAGAAGGATGGTGAGAACATTCAAGGACAATCCACAGACCACTTCCAAAGACCTGCAGCTTCATATTGCTGCAGATGGTGTCAATGTACATTGGTCAACAATACAGCGCACGTTGCACAAGGAGAAGCTGTATGGGAGAGTGATGCGAAAGAAGCCGTTTCTGCAAGCACGCCACAAACTGAGTCACCTGAGGTATGCAAAAGCACATCTGGACAAGCCAGTTACATTTTGGAAGAAGGTCCTGTGGACTGATGAAACAAAGATTGAGTTGTTTGGTCATACAAAAAGATGTTATGCATGGAGGCAAAAAAACACAGCATTCCAAGAAAAGCACTTGCTACCCACAGTAAAATTTGGTGGCGGTTCCATCATGCTTTGGGGCTGTGTGGCCAATGCCGGCACCGGGAATCTTGTTAAAGTTGAGGGTCGCATGGATTCAACTCAGTATCAGCAGATTCTTGACAATAATGTGTAAGAATCAGTGACGAAGTTGAAGTTACGCAGGGGATGGATATTTCAGCAAGACAATGATCCAAAACACCGCTCCAAATCTACTCAGGCATTCATGCAGAGGAACAATTACAATGTTCTGGAATGGCCATCCCAGTCTCCAGACCTGAATATCATTGAAAATCTGTGGGATGATTTTAAGCATGCTGTCCATGCTCGGCGACCATCAAACTTAACTGAACTGGAATTGTTTTGTAAACAGGAATGGTCAAATATACCTTCATCCAGGATCCAGGAACTCATTAAAAGCTACAGGAAGCGACTAGAGGCTGTTATTTTTGCAAAAGGAATGTCTACAAAATATTAATGTCACTTTTATGTTGGGGTGCCCATACTTTTGCACTGGTCAAATTTTGTTTAAATGAGGATTGTACATTTTCTGTTAGTACAATAAACCTCATTTCAATCCAGAAATATTACTCAGTCCATCAGTTATTAGATATATGAAACGGAAATAGCTGTTGCAAAAACCCAAATTGTTATAAAGAAAAAAGGTTAACATTAATAGGGGTGCCCAAACTTTTTCATATGACTGTAATTAGAGACACACCTGTGTATATATTTTAATGCCCACTTGAAACACACTGTTTCTTTGTATAGCATCATGGGAAAGTGAAATGAAATCAGCAAAGATCTCAGGAAGAGAATTCTAGACTTGAACAAGTCTGGTTCATCCTTGGGTGCAATTTTCAGATACTTGAAGGTGCCTTGTTCATCTGTACAAACAATTATATGCAAGTACAAACAAAATGGGAATCTCCAGTCATCATACCACAAAGGAAGGAAACGGGTTCTGTGTACCAGAGATGAACATGCTTTGGTCAGACATGTGGATATCAACCCAATAACAAAAGCAAAAGACCTTATGAAGATGCTGGCGAAAGCTGGTAAGATTGTTTTATTATCCACATTGAAATCAGTTCTGTATCAAAATGGGCTGAAAGGACACTCTGCCAGGAAGAAGCCATTGCTTCAAAAGAAACATAAAAAAAGGCAGATTAATGTTTTCAAATGCACACAGGAACAAAGACCTTAATATTTGGAGACATGTCCTGTAGTCTTACAAAACTAAAATTGAACTGTTTGACCATGATCATCGTATTGTTCGGAGGAAAAAGGGAGAAGCTTTGAAGCCTAAAAACACCATCCCAACTGTGAAACACGGGGGTAGCAGCATCATGTTGTGGGGTTGTTTTGCTGCAGGAGTGACTGGTGTACTTCACAAAATAGATGGCATCATGAGGAAAGAAGAATATGTGGAAATACTGAAGCAACATCTCGAGACATCAGCCAGAAACTTAAAGCTTGGGCGGAAATGGGTCTTCCAAATGACCTAAAGCATACTGCCAAACTGATTACAAAGTTGCTTAAGGATAACAAAGTCTATGTTTTGGAGTGGCTATCACAAAACTCTGATTACAATCCTATTGAAAGTTTACAGGCAACGCTGAAAAGGCAGGTGCAAGCAAGGTGACCTACAACCGTGGCTCAGTTACACCGGTTTTGTTAGGAGGAATGGGCCCAAATTCCTGATACAGTGGACCAGGGGTCAGACGAAAAATTCTCAGCTTTAGAATTCCAATGGTGTGGCGAGAGCCTCAAAACCACGGTGATAACTGCTACTTCTGCATAGTTAAAAGGTATGAACACAAAGACAAAATCTTCAATCCAGTATCCAAATCTTCCCTCAGCTCTAAGTTTGGTTGCTCACTGCAATGTAGTTCCTGTACCTATCTACACTACTTTGGAAATTTACAACTACTGTACTAAATTCTGAATTCTGTCAGTATAGTTTTTAAAATAAAAAAATCTATGATGAATATTTCGTGCCTTCAGAAGTTGATGCCATAATATGCAGCCATTTACTCAAGCTAGGTTGATTGACTTGGTATGATATCTTGCTCTGCTGAAGTCATCAGCAGAGTTACTTGGTTCAAGGGTAAAGGAAAAGAACTTTCTAGTTTCCGGTACCACATATATGTATTGTAATAGAGAAAAAGATTTTCTGAAATATTTCCATATAGACGAGGAGCTTGTATACTGACTGCACTGATGTCTACGGACTTCTTTAGTGAATGCAATGTGAGTTAGCTGAAGAATGGAGGGTTTTTATTGACAACTCAAAGAGAAGTCTAAAGTATACATTGCTTCACATTGGCAATAAACTCAAGTACAAAGAGTAGCAGACCTAAACGGCCTGTCTATGTAGATGTTTGGGGGTAAGTTAGACAATGAACACAAAGTCTACAGGAGGGAATTCTATATATCCAGACAGACCAAAACTCATATATGCAAAATAATTTGAGCTTTATTAACATAATAATACTATTAAAAACATATTAAAAACCAAGGAAAAAACATACAGTAACAGAAGAGTGGTCTACGACTGGAAAAATGATTTACATAATACTATATTGAACAAAATATTATTTGTGGGTCAAAAATAATATTTTTATGCATTTACAGCTAAAGGTCCATATGAATAAATTCAGTGTCTTCCAATAAGTCAGTGCATATGAATAAATTGACCAGCAATACTTCAATGTGTTAAGCTGCGAACCCTGAACCCAGATTACTGGCTATGATCCTTTACAAGGGTCACTCCTAGAGCTGCTTCCCTCTTCCTGTGTTATCAGTTGGCAGATCTTTTTACCTTCCTAAGTTCCCCCTTGACTGGCCAACACTGGACTCGCTCCCATTAAGGTCTCTTTTTAGCAGCTATCCCCTACATGCCTGTATGGTAGATTTCTGTCGCAGGACATATCATTGGGGCAACCTGTGAGGCCGCACAGAGGCCCAAGAGATAAGGAGGCTGTAACGCCCGTAATGCCCTTACCAGTGGCTGACCCATCCCCAGACACTGCCGCAGCCTCCCAGGGCCTGCGCACACTACACATGCCTCCTGGGAGTGCTCTTAGGGTACATGCAACTTGTCATAAGGCCCAGTATGCCCTTACCCGGAAGTGCCTCTGAGCTTATTGCTGAAAGGCATCAGGTACTTAAGGCACCTTCCCCTTAAGTGAGGTGCCTGGGCAATGTGGTGTATACATTGCCAGTTGACAGGTCCCAGTTGTGTAGTTAATGTCCTGTTGTATTTCTGATACTTATCTGTATTCCAGTGCATTATATATCCGCTGCTGCTGCTGCACGTGTCCATCCTGGCTGCATCTACGATGCCAGCCGCTGATGCTGCATCTCCTATCAGAGACTGTTTGTGCCCATTCCACTGGCACCAGCTGTTGAGGTACTAAGATACCCTGGTTCTACCCTTGGTGGCTATCTACCAGCACTATCCTATTTCTACCACCTGTGGCTTTAGTGAAGATTTGGTAGCCATACAAAAACACTTCTCCAGGTCAGAGATCGGTGTCTAATTCCCCTTCAATTGACTCATCAGGCGTTACAGGGGCCCATTTTTATTTCCAAACCAGGCAGAATTGTGCATTATGATGAGCTCTTGGATTGCAAAGGGCCCATTTATTGTTCTTGCACAAATGCTCTTTCCTGTCTGTGCCCGCTAGTGCTCTGTCACCACTAAAGTTTTCCTGCTGGACATGTTCACTTGTCCTTACACACACACATCCACCCAAAACTTGTCTTCTCTCTGAAGGTGACTTACATATCTGACTTGAACCAGGAACCTTCTCACATTGGTTTCTATCACTCCTCCCTCTCCCTGGATGACTAGGCATTAACCTTCTCCTTTCCAAACAACAGTCTATATAAGAGTAAAAAGGAAGAAAGTGACCTCTTATGGCCTGTGGTTAGTATGGTGGTCCACAAGGAAATTAACTCTTGATGCCATAGGAAAACATTAAAGAAATAAAAACGTTACAGAAATACAATTAGTGTCTACAGAGGGAATGCGACAACCTGTCCATCTCCTTACATTCACACACATATTTACACAGATTTCATTAATAAAACCATTTATAGCCTATAAAACCCATGGTGCTATTTACTGTACATGTCTGTGATTTTTGCATATGGGTCTGTAAAAAAAAACACTGGCAGAACTTGTATGCCATTCCCCTGCCATATGTATTTTGTCAGTTTTTAACATTTAAGGGCGGCTTCTCACTTGCGAGTTTCTCGCAGTAGTGCAATGCGAGAAATTCTCGCATTGCACTCGGACACATGTTATTCAATGATTCAGCTCTCATCTGCGATTTTTTTCTCAGTCCAAATTGGACTGAGAAAAAAATCGCAGCAAGCTGCTTTTTGGCGAGTTTCTCGCAGAGTCTCTCCAATGCAACTCTATGGGAGCATGAAAAAAATGCATGTCACACGGACCGGCACTCACACCATCCTAGTGACATTCGTTTTTCTAAATACATTAATCATGTTTCTCAAAACACTGGAAATGAGGGAAGTCTCACAATGTCGGTCAATTATAGAGATTGACCGACATTGTGAGACCTCACTCATTTCCAGTGTTTTGAGAAACATGCGATTAATGTCGGTCGGTCTCTCCCTCTCAGTCTCTATTCTCTCTCTGTCGGTCGGTCTGTCGGTCGGTCTCTCTCTCTGTCGGTCGGTCTGTCGGTCTCTCTCTCTGTTGGTCTCTCTCTCTCTGTCCATGTCGGTCTATTGTAACGGCGGCAGGGGGCGCCTCGGGGGTTGTAGTCGCGGTCTCCCGCCTAGGGGGCGGCAGGCTGACCCCCGGCACGGCCGTCACTGTTAAAACAGAGGTGTTGTTTGTGGGGCAGAGTGTAGGTGGCAGGGACGCTTCCATGTGGGCAATTTGCTTCTCGGTAACACCTTTTTCTCTCGGCTCACAGGCCTCTTCACCACTCCCAGTAAAGAGCCACAGACAGGCAGTTGATGAACCAAGAAACATTTTATTGATCACAACTTCCACTCTTCTCTACACCTTTCAGCATCAAGTCACTTTGGTTTACAGGTTAAACTTCTTGCTGACGGTTTCCTCTTTCCCCGGTAACTTTCCCTTGCCTGCAGGGGACATGCGTTAACCCCCTAGTAGCTGCACACTGAACCCTGTTTCACTGTAGGGCAGATCTAGCACAGACTACCGGCTCCGGATAAGTTCTCACCTCTCCACTTCCTTGCCGGGGAACAGCTTCACTTGTTTTCTACGGGCGTCCCCATTTACCTTCACTTCTTTGTCAGGGCACTACCCTTCGCCTGCAGGGGCCTCTTGTTATCCCCCTGATAGCTGCACTGCACTGTAGTACACACTACCGGCTTTGGGACTAGTCTTGACTCTTCCACTTCTTCTGCCACTGCACCACTTCCACACTCTGCCCCGTCACCTCAGACTCCTTTCTCCAGTCACATCTCACTGCACACTGGACTCTGCATTCAGAACCCTTCCTTCCCCTCCTAGGCTGCCCTCCCCTCCTTCCCTGCCACTGTTACCAGGGGAACCACTGCTCTACACTGGCAGCTAGTGGAGAAACCGTTTATATCAAGTAACATTTTACCATCAACATTTACAATTTGCCACCACACTACTGTGGCATCTTCAGGGGGGGAAAAACTGTTCCTTCACTGCCAGGGGTCCGACTACCCCTTACATTCCTCCCCTCTTTAACCTCAGCCTCCTGGCGAGGTTCGTACCTGTAAAACAACACATGTAGGAAAACACAATACTTAAAACACACAGATTGGCACACAAGTTTGGTGCCCAGAGTCCCTCCAGGGAAGCTCCCGGTCTTAGTCGCACATCTGCCCGGAGGCCCTCCTCAGGCGCTCCTGGTCTTAGCTGACCTTCTGCCCGGAGGCTATTTCCAAGCGCTCCCGGTCTTTGGGTGGGCAGAAAACAACAGGACAACAAGATTCCTTCTTAACAGTCACGGAAGGAGTCCACGCACAGTTCTGCATTAAGCTCCTCCCGGGCTCAGTACTTTTAACGTTACTGTAACTGGAAACATTCACCGGCTTTCAACAGTACTGGTTTTCAACGGCAAACAAATCACTCTCTTCCGGACGATTACCTCTGGTTCTGGGATATCTTGCCAGTACGGGGCCTTAACTCCTGAGGGGGGCAGAGGGCCTACCTTAACAGACGCGGGCGCCTCCGGAATCTGTACGGATGCTCCTGGTGGCCCGCTCCCCAGAGTCAGCCGGGACTTGTAGGTGGCCCGGACTTCCGTCGTCGTTTCCCCGGTAACGGCATCCCATGAGGTAAAAAACGTGACCTTTGCTGGTTTCTCCGAGACTCCAGTCACGGCCGGTATCATGCTTGCCAGCAACGTGATGGTGGGTAACTCTCCCACCGAGCTCTCCATCGGACGTTCTCTTCTGCGTCCTACGGACACCAATTGCGCCCGCTACGGCTTGCTTGTCTGTCCTGGCCTCCATTTTGTGTAGCACAGGTAACTGGAACTGTTGATTCTGCTGCTGTGATTGCAATGGCACCGGGGAAGGTGGAGGCGGTTCTTCTTTTCCCGCTTTAGCACACACTCCACCCCCGGCTTCACCCACCAGGTCTGCATAGCATTGGCGACGCCTTTTCTTTCTTGCGGCGCCGCCCACGTCTCTAGACCTCTGCAGCTTCTTGGGGCAAGTACCTCCCCTCTTTGGGCGGCGCACTCCGGGCTTCTTCCTCCCAGGCCAGCCCAGCATTTTTCGTTTGGCGCCAACTTTTCGCGCCTCTGCTGAGTCCATGAGGACGGCCGCCATCTTGCCGCCATCTTGTGGCCTGTTCAGCACGTCAGGCACCACTTGATCTTCCTCACAGTTTCTGGTTGGGGTTTCTTGCATGCAGGCTTGATCCTGCCGACTACGCCAGTTTGTAACGGGGGCAGGGGGCTCCTCGGGGGTTGTAGTCGCGGTCTCCCGCCTAGGGGGCGGCAGGCTGACCCCCGGCCGTCACTGTTAAAACAGAGGTGTTGTTTGTGGGGCAGAGTGTAGGTGGCAAGGACGCTTCCATGTGGGCAATTTGCTTCTCGGTAACACCTTTTTCTCTCGGCTCACAGGCCTCTTCACCACTCCCAGTAAAGAGCCACAGACAGGCAGTTGATGAACCAAGAAACATTTTATTGATCACAACTTCCACTCTTCTCTACACCTTTCAGCATCAAGTCACTTTGGTTTACAGGTTAAACTTCTTGCTGACGGTTTCCTCTTTCCCCGATAACTTTCCCTTGCCTGCAGGGGACATGCGTTAACCCCCTAGTAGCTGCACACTGAACCCTGTTTCACTGTAGGGCAGATCTAGCACAGACTGCCGGCTCCGGATAAGTTCTCACCTCTCCACTTCCTTGCCGGGGAACAGCTTCACTTGTTTTCTACGGGCATCCCCATTTACCTTCACTTTTTTGTCAGGGCACTACCCTTCGCCTGCAGGGGCCTCTTGTTATCCCCCTGATAGCTGCACTGCACTGTAGTACACACTACCGGCTTTGGGACTAGTCTTGACTCTTCCACTTCTTCTGCCACTGCACCACTTCCACACTCTGCCCCGTCACCTCAGACTCCTTTCTCCAGTCACATCTCACTGCACACTGGACTCTGCATTCAGAACTCTTCCTTCCCCTCCTAGGCTGCCCTCCCCTCCTTCCCTGCCACTGTTACCAGGGGAACCACTGCTCTACACTGGCAGCTAGTGGAGAAACCGTTTATATCAAGTAACATTTTACCATCAACATTTACAATTTGCCACCACACTACTGTGGCATCTTCAGGGGGGGGAAAAACTGTTCCTTCACTACCAGGGGTCCGACTACCCCTTACACTATTCCTTTCCCCCCCTCTCTCATACTCACCGATCCCCGATCACCAGCGCGGCGCTGCACGGCGTTCATACTGCTCCAGCGGCTTCTCCTCTTTTGAAAACGCCGGCCGCTCATTATTCAATCTCGTATTCCCTGCTTTTCCCGCCCACCGGCGCCTATGATTGGTTGCAGTCAGACACCTCCCCACGATGAGTGACAGCTGTCTCACTGCAACCAATCACAGCTGCCGGTGGGCGGGTCTATATCATGCAGTTAAAAAAAAAAAAAAATTAAAAAAAACAGAGTGTGGTCCCCCCAATTTTAATACCAGCCAGGGTAAAGCCACATGGCTGCAGGCTGGTATTCTCAGGATGGAGAGCCCCACGTTATGGGGAGCCTCCCACCCTAACAATATCAGCCAGCAGCCGGCCGGAATAGCCGCATCCATGAGATGCGACAGTCCCGGGACTGTCCCCGGCCATCCCGAATTGCCCTGGTGTGTTGGCAATCAAGTTAATAAGAAGTTAATGGCAGCAGCCCATAGCTGCCACTAAGTCCTAGATTAATCATGGCAGGCGTCTCCCCAAGATACCTTCCATGATTAACCTGTAAGATAAAGTAAATGAAGACATACACCAAAAAATTCTTTATTTGAAATAAATAACAAAAAAAAACAAACTCTTTCACCACTTTATTCAAGTCCCCAAATACCCTTCCATGTCCGACGTAATCCACAGAGGTCCCTCGACGCTGTCAGCTCTGCTACATCGGAAGCTGACAGAGAGCGGTCACAGACCACGACCGCTCTCTGTGAGCTCCCCGCAGCGACTGAAGTGAGTTGCGCTATCAGCGATGACGTCACTCAGGTTACCCGCGGCCACTGCTCTCAGCGGGAGGACTTCTGTTGTGGCCGCGGGTAACCTCAGTGACGGCACCGCTGATAGCGCGGCTCACTGCGGTCACTCATGGGATTTGCGGTCACCGGTGAGATCTTCACCGGTGACCGAAAATCAGGCCATGCCACACAGACAGAGCCGCAGGATGACAATGAAGTCAGGTAACGTTCATCAGACTTCATTCTGATCGTGCGGCTCTGTCTGTGTCTGCTGTCAGCGGCTATTCAGCTCTGCTACATGGCTCTGTCTGTGGCTGCTGTCAGCGGTCATGGAGCAGAGCTGAATGGCAGATGACAGTTGCTGAGAGAAAAAGGATCACACACGGATCACACACGCTCTGCTACCCTGGAAACAATTAAAAAAAAGCATCGCACTTGCATTGCACACTGACCTAACGTGAACTAAAATCGGCCGAGTTTTTTTCAGGCAACTCGGACCGATTTTACACGCATAGGTGTGTTTCCAGCCTAACAGTTTAACTTCTTTTTGCATACTAGATAATATCTGATGGTATAAACAAACACACTAATTACTGTTGAAAATCTGATCTGATCGAGTGCACTGATGATGAGGAGGTCGAACTTCTGAAATGCTGCTTTGAAGTGAGCCAGTGACATTTAAAGAGGACTTTTCACCAGTTTAAGCAGGTGAAACTGGCCACGTCATGGAATAGTAGCTGAAGAGCTAAGTAAATTGTAGTTTTAGTTTTTTAATTTTTCCTCCAAGTTGCAGATATATTAGCTTGTAAAGTTTAAGTTAGAATTATGTATACTGTCTTTATTTATAACAGGGAAAAGGGAAAGGGGAAACATAAAATGAGGTGTAGCAAGCATTGAAATTACTTATTTTACAATTTTTGTCATTTTTTAACAAACAATAGGCTTTAGATATAATTTGAAAGGCAACATTAAAAAAATAAATAAATAAATAAAAATATACAACTCCAGGATTCCTAGCAACTATTACTATGCAAAAGAAACATACTGCAAATATAAGGCAAATTTTGCAAACAGTAAGAAAATTCACACAACTAATATATGTAGAAAAAAAACCACAAGAGAATAACATCAAAGGTCATATATCTTAAGGGTTGGGTTAAATTTAAGAGACCACAAATACCACCTCTCAGCATATCTAGAAAAGTTACCTTCCTTCAGGGCTATGTTGTACTCATATATGTTGTGTAAGGAAACCCTATCTATAACTTCTTGTATTGAGGGGACATCTATTTCCTTCCATTTGGACGCTAGTAAAGATTTAATGACCAAAAGAATATGGCAAGTAATTTGTTTACACCGCTTTTTCAACTCCTCCAAACCAATAGATAGGAGAACTAGCTCAGAGGTCAAATGAATTCTAACTGAGGTCACCGTATATATAAGATGTTCTGTGTCTTTCCATAGGGTACCCAACAAAGGACAACTCCAAAACAATATGGAAAAAAGAGCCAGTACAGCCACCACCCCTCCAACAAAGACTTGAATTAGAGGATGAGATGACATTCAATCTTTGAGGCGTATAATACCATCTACTAAGTCATTTATAGTGTGTTTCCTGCAAATTAGCACAAGCACAATTCGTATATGTGTGTTTCAAGGACGTTTGCCATCGTTTAAATGAGAATGAGCAATCCAGATCTCTTTCCCAAGATTTCATATACTGTAATTTAGTCAATTGGAGATCATCATTGAATATTCTGTAAATGTTACTAGTTTTCCAGAAGATCTCATTAGTCGGATTGTGCAAAAGAACATTCAGTAATCTTGGAATCTTGAAGGCAGAAGTTGTTGTATCAAGAATTCACTTATCCTAACCCAATTAATCTTTTCTGTATCAGGCAGATGGTATACCTCAGCAAGAGCCTCAAATCCTAAAAGAGAATTATTTCTTAATAAATTACACATGTTTAAAATTCCCTTCTTTTTCCAACCATCTAGTTTAATACGTGGGATTAATAATTCTAATAGATCTAACGAGACCTCTCTAATCTCGCTGAGGGGTTCGCCCTGGCGTAATAAAATATCTTGCAGTAATCTCCACGTTCTTATTTCTGCCTTGGTAGTTGGATTATCCACTAAACGTTTGTTTCTTTTTATTAAATATGACAAGATCACATCCTGTTTATGATGATTATGGCACAGGCCTTTCTCAATGTACATCCAACTATTGTTGAAATGATCCAGTAATGTGTTTTGGGTTTGCTTGACCAAATTCATCAAATAATAGGCTTGGATATTAGGCAATCCAATACCTCAATTTTTCTTATGCTTAAATAAGGTATAGGTTAGAATTATAACACACTATGAAGAAAAAGACATGGATCGCACATCCCAAAAATACATTGATCTAAAAGCCGCTAGGCAAAATATTAAATAGAACATGAGGTTCTTTTGTTACCATTCTGATCAGATTGTATTAAGCCCACTGCCACGTCACGGCAAACCTCTTGAGTGGGTCCCTAACCTGACCTTTTTGTGTGGCACCGTGCACCGACCACCGCCGTAGCGACAAAGCGCCAGCAGGGCGGGCGACCTGGCGCCTCACAGCACCCATGCTGCAAGGCAAAGCCCCCAAGGCTCCAGGCCGCGCCGCCCCACCGACACCACACCACCACAACAGCAGCCACCACACAGCACCAGCACACAGTGAGAGGAGCTGTGCACTCACCTCCCACATGTGAACTGGGAGCAAAAAGAAGGCTGACCCCTCTTGCAGTTTCCTGCTGATTAAAATCACCTGTGCCAAATGGGGAGAGTGCAGATCCAAGCAAAAAAAAGAGGGGGATAGAATGTTGTATAACACACTATGAAGAAAAAGACATGGATCGCACATCCCAAAAATACATTGATCTAAAAGCCGCTAGGCAAAATATTAAATAGAACATGAGGTTCTTTTGTTACCATTCTGATCAGATTGTATTAAGCCCACTGCCACGTCACGGCAAACCTCTTGAGTGGGTCCCTAACCTGACCTTTTTGTGTGGCACCGTGCTGGCGCTTTGTCGCTACGGCGGTGGTCGGTGCACGGTGCCACACAAAAAGGTCAGGTTAGGGACCCACTCAAGAGGTTTGCCGTGACGTGGCAGTGGGCTTAATACAATCTGATCAGAATGGTAACAAAAGAACCTCATGTTCTATTTAATATTTTGCCTAGCGGCTTTTAGATCAATGTATTTTTGGGATGTGCGATCCATGTCTTTTTCTTCATAGTGTGTTATACAACATTCTATCCCCCTCTTTTTTTTGCTTGGATCTGCACTCTCCCCATTTGGCACAGGTGATTTTAATCAGCAGGAAACTGCAAGAGGGGTCAGCCTTCTTTTTGCTCCCAGTTCACATATGGGAGCCAGTGGGAGGTGAGTGCACAGCTCCTCTCACTGTGTGCTGGTGCTGTGTGGTGGCTGCTGTTGTGGTGGTGTGGTGTCGGTGGGGCGGCGCGGCCTGGAGCCTTGGGGGCTTTGCCTTGCAGCATGGGTGCTGTGAGGCGCCAGGTCGCCCGCCCTGCTGGCGCTTTGTCGCTACGGCGGTGGTCGGTGCACGGTGCCACACAAAAAGGTCAGGTTAGGGACCCACTCAAGAGGTTTGCCGTGACGTGGCAGTGGGCTTAATACAATCTGATCAGAATGGTAACAAAAGAACCTCATGTTCTATTTAATATTTTGCCTAGCGGCTTTTAGATCAATGTATTTTTGGGATGTGCGATCCATGTCTTTTTCTTCATAGTGTGTTATACAACATTCTATCCCCCTCTTTTTTTTGCTTGGATCTGCACTCTCCCCATTTGGCACAGGTGATTTTAATCAGCAGGAAACTGCAAGAGGGGTCAGCCTTCTTTTTGCTCCCAGTTCACATATGGGAGCCAGTGGGAGGTGAGTGCACAGCTCCTCTCACTGTGTGCTGGTGCTGTGTGGTGGCTGCTGTTGTGGTGGTGTGGTGTCGGTGGGGCGGCGCGGCCTGGAGCCTTGGGGGCTTTGCCTTGCAGCATGGGTGCTGTGAGGCGCCAGGTCGCCCGCCCTGCTGGCGCTTTGTCGCTACGGCGGTGGTCGGTGCACGGTGCCACACAAAAAGGTCAGGTTAGGGACCCACTCAAGAGGTTTGCCGTGACGTGGCAGTGGGCTTAATACAATCTGATCAGAATGGTAACAAAAGAACCTCATGTTCTATTTAATATTTTGCCTAGCGGCTTTTAGATCAATGTATTTTTGGGATGTGCGATCCATGTCTTTTTCTTCATAGTGTGTTATACAACATTCTATCCCCCTCTTTTTTTTGCTTGGATCTGCACTCTCCCCATTTGGCACAGGTGATTTTAATCAGCAGGAAACTGCAAGAGGGGTCAGCCTTCTTTTTGCTCCCAGTTCACATATGGGAGCCAGTGGGAGGTGAGTGCACAGCTCCTCTCACTGTGTGCTGGTGCTGTGTGGTGGCTGCTGTTGTGGTGGTGTGGTGTCGGTGGGGCGGCGCGGCCTGGAGCCTTGGGGGCTTTGCCTTGCAGCATGGGTGCTGTGAGGCGCCAGGTCGCCCGCCCTGCTGGCGCTTTGTCGCTACGGCGGTGGTCGGTGCACGGTGCCACACAAAAAGGTCAGGTTAGGGACCCACTCAAGAGGTTTGCCGTGACGTGGCAGTGGGCTTAATACAATCTGATCAGAATGGTAACAAAAGAACCTCATGTTCTATTTAATATTTTGCCTAGCGGCTTTTAGATCAATGTATTTTTGGGATGTGCGATCCATGTCTTTTTCTTCATAGTGTGTTATACAACATTCTATCCCCCTCTTTTTTTTGCTTGGATCTGCACTCTCCCCATTTGGCACAGGTGATTTTAATCAGCAGGAAACTGCAAGAGGGGTCAGCCTTCTTTTTGCTCCCAGTTCACATATGGGAGCCAGTGGGAGGTGAGTGCACAGCTCCTCTCACTGTGTGCTGGTGCTGTGTGGTGGCTGCTGTTGTGGTGGTGTGGTGTCGGTGGGGCGGCGCGGCCTGGAGCCTTGGGGGCTTTGCCTTGCAGCATGGGTGCTGTGAGGCGCCAGGTCGCCCGCCCTGCTGGCGCTTTGTCGCTACGGCGGTGGTCGGTGCACGGTGCCACACAAAAAGGTCAGGTTAGGGACCCACTCAAGAGGTTTGCCGTGACGTGGCAGTGGGCTTAATACAATCTGATCAGAATGGTAACAAAAGAACCTCATGTTCTATTTAATATTTTGCCTAGCGGCTTTTAGATCAATGTATTTTTGGGATGTGCGATCCATGTCTTTTTCTTCATAGTGTGTTATAGGTTAGAATTATGTAGGATCAACAGGGTGTTATCAGAGTTTTGTTTCTGTGGATGTGTATTTCTTCCTCTAAATGAGGTTGGCCAATGAAAATACAAACAGCGTCATGCAGGGGTAAAATGATAGTGACAATTATTATGGTAACATAAAATACATTGTTTTTTCAATAAACAGAATAGATTGTGATATTTACTTGTATCGTATAGGGAACCACTTTCTTATTTCTCTTCGCAATTTTATTAATAATTGCATTAGCTTCAGTTTTACGATTTTGAGAGATAAGCCATCGAGGTGATTCTGGCACCCACCTATAAAACAAAATATGCATCTGTCAAGGAATAAAGTTCAATAAACGGATATAATCTATAACACATAACATTATCAACCTTGTGCTATTAAAATGGTTTTCAGATCTAAGAGAAAATGTCTGCAGTAGAGCTTGTCGAACTCACAGAAAACCAGGACCGGCGGTTCCCTGCTGAATTTCTTGAAAAACCCAGATCCGCTACAGCATCTGGTAGCCATATAAGTCTAGGGGACTTGGGCATCTTAGGCATTACATTACTGCTTTGGAAATATTGACAAAAAGAGATTCTTAGCTGATGTATTGGCCAATCTACGTGAGCCCGAGCACCAGCGGTAAGGTGAGGTCACTATATTGGGAACCTAACTGTAAATGCCACTATCTGCGATTAAAAATCTACATGTCTGGGCAGATACACACACCCTGGCTATGGGGCAAAGTGCTTGGCCAGAACAAATACACTACAACTATATCAGAAAACTGACCAGTAGCTTCCACAAATGTGAACAGGTACCAACCGTAAAACAACATAACTACAAAAGCATTTCCTGTGGCACTCAATTGCTGAGCACATATATAACATTAGTATTAAAAACAAAAGCTATTCAGGTGTCTCCAGGCATTTTTTTGGAGCAACAAGCAGGCGATATTACAAGCCTTCTAGTTTTTGGAAATCAGCCAAGAGGAGGGGAAGCTGGCAAAAGAAACTGTTCATGAGAGAGGCTTTCTGGATTATATAAGTTGATACTTAGTCACCAAAGGGGTTTGAATAGCAGAAAAGATACAATGTTTGTATACTAGCCAAGGTGGTGTTTTTTTCACTTCATTGTTGGGTGTGTTTTTTGGTATCCACATGGTTCATTAAGCAATTGATTAACGTATGTGCATAGTCAGCATTTTTTTTGTATAAAGCTATGTCTATGTTTTGTATGGTTTAAACTATGACTAAGAGCGCATTGTGCACCAGAAACGCGAAATATGCTGTCTCCACCAGGGCTGTGGAGTTGGAGTCGTGGAGTCTGAATCGGAGCTCATTTTGGTGGAGTCATAGTCGGTCTAAAATGTACCGACTCCGACTCCTAAAATATATAATAAATTGGGGACAGTAGTGCAATGCAGAATGTGCTGAATATTTTTTCATAGGAATTTGGGAAAGTTATGAAATGTCCTATAAATGGCTGCTCTATTCCTGATCTAAGGCTACATTCACACAGCGTTTTTGCTGCGTTTTTTGAGGATACATTTTTCAGCTGCAAAAGACGATCAGCTTTTGAAAAAACAGCATCACCTGAAAGGTTGTTGAGCTCATAAATAATGCTTTCAATAGCAAAAGCAGATTAGAAAACCGCCACAAACTGACATGCTCATTCTTTGTGAGGATCTGCTTTTGAGCACAAAAACGGATACTCACAAAACAATGTGTCTGAATGTCCTATCTTTTCACCCATTGCCTTTGCTGGGATGCCCAGAGTCACTGCATTTCACTGAATTATTTTGCAATCAATGTTCGATATGTTTGTGACAAGAAAGAAATTGTTACCAAGACGCTGGCAGTAAAAGATACTAAAGCTCATCACACTAGGCAGTTTCACCAGGCCTTAGTGGAAAAAGTTCTGCAAGATTACAAACTCCAAAAAGAACAGGTTCTTGCTATTGTAGCGGACAATGCTTCAAACATGATAAGTACAATTAAACTGATGAATGAGAGTAATGAACAACAGCTAGAAGAATATTTAGGATTTAGTATGTGTGAGATGGAAGGCCACAGTGTTGTTCATGTAACTAAGGAACAAACCGCTATTACAACAGAAGAACAGCAAAATTATACTTTAGGATTAGATGATCTTGTTGAAGCTGCTTCAAAACACTTTCATATTCATCACATGCGCTGTGTTGTGCACACACTGCAGCTGGCAATAAGAGATAGTCTGGAAGAGGGACCCCGATTTCACACATCCGGCTTTTCGCCGGTTTGGCAGATGCGGCGCACTCCAGTACAGTGTATACAGTATAGTGGCAGCGCAACAAACGCCGGTCACATGCTGTCATGTGACCCGGAAGTTGTGGCGCTGCCACTGTACTGTATCATACTGTACTGGCGTGTGCCACATCCGCCAAACTGGCGAAAAGCCAAATGTGTGATACTGGGCGGACATGCTGGAAATCTGATTGGAAAAGTGAGGAAATTGGTTATTGCCACCAGAACCCCTAAAATTGATTCCATCTTGAAGAGACATGCGGGGAAAGGGGCAATTGTTGATCAAGCCACTCGGTGAGGCAGCACTTATTTAATGAAGGTCTATGGACACAGGTGGCTGAATTGAAGGAATTGCTTAATCACCCATTTACCGTGACTAAAAAATTACAAGCTGAGGATTTAACTCCTGGCATTTTCATTATGGAGTGAAAGAACTTGCTATGTTGCCTGTCCCAAAGAGGAGATTTAATCCCAGATGGCATTTCTGCTTCAATGAAATGGAGAGAGACACAGCTATTGGAAAATAAAATTCTTCTGGCAGCTGTTTATGTGGACCCAAGTCATCGTATACTGCTTGATGATCAACAGCTTACTAAAGGAAAAGAAGCTTTGAGTGAGGTAGCAGTTAGGATGAGCGGCTACAGGGCTGCCAGGCGGAAGAGGACTGCTGCCATATCTTCATCCTCATCAGATGAGGAGTTTAACTTTAACAAGCATGTGGATGACATGGAGCAGGCAAAGCGTTGCCGCAAGGAAAAAGAATTCACTCCGTCTCCTATAGCAAGCAGATTTACCAGATTTCAGTAAAATATTTCACTTGCTCTCAAAGAAATAGAAAAATTCAACCATTCATCAAAACTGACTGTGCATGAGGCAATTCCTCTATACCTGGAAATTGTTAGAAATGTTGCCCATGTGGTTACGGCTTTGCCTCCAACCCAAGTTACTGTAGAGAGGTTGTTCTCTAGCCTTAAAATTATTAGGTCAGATTTGAGGTGATCTGCGAAGGAGGATCTGATGGAAGCAATTCTATTTCTTAGAACAAATTCATAGACTGCACAAATGTTATTTAGTATGTTTTTGTTGAAAACTGTTTTTTGCCACTTACATAATGTATTACATAGTGTTATGTATAACACTATGTAATACACTATGTAAGTGGCAAAGAAACAGTTTTCAACAAAAACATACTAAATAATAACATTTAGTATATTGCTTATATTTAAGTGAAAAATTTATTGTAGTACAATGTAAACATCAGACATTTAATGATTTTTATGATACAATAATCAAGATATTTAGATAGAACATAAAATATATTTATTGGAATACAACTTTAGAACACAAAAAGCTGTAATACATTGTAAATATGTAATACAATATGTAATGTATATATATATATATATATATATATATACACAAGATATATATGTAATCTACTGTATATCACATAGTGTATTACATACCGTATTTACAATTTATTACAGTTTTTTGTGTTCTAGAGTTGTATTCCAATAAATATATTTTATGTTCTATATAAATATCTTGATTATGGTATCATAGAAATTATTAAATGTCTGATGTTCACATTGTACTACAATAAATTTTGCACTTAACTATAAGCAATATATGTGGGAGTCGGAGTCTGAGTCGGTGCAAGGGAAATTGAGGAGTCGGAGTCGAAGGTTTGCCTTACCGACTCCACAGCCCTAGTTTCCACTTTCATGGTTTTACATTTTTTGGACTGTAATAAAGATTGAAGATAAGTATTTTTTATACAACGTTGATTGTTGCCAACTTCCTTTTTCTTTTGTTTCCGATTATTACTTTGGGTCAGCAGGTGGACAGACACTTCAGGATACATGGACAGAATTTCATCACTTCAATTCGGTAAGCAAACATTGTTTTGTTTTTCTGACCCTTACGTGTTCTGAAAGCAGTTTTCCACTAATCACCTTGCCGAATACATATGAGGTTATACACCCCCATTAGATCAAGTTTAGAAAAGCATTTAGCTCTAGCTAGTGGATTACACAGGTCAGGAATAAGGGGTAAAGGATAAGGATTACGGACCGTGACCTTATTAATCTTTCTACAATCCAAGCATGGACACAAACCTCCATCCTTTTTGTTGACAAAGAAAAAAACCACTGCTATTGGAGAGGCGGATGGCTGTATATACACTGTGTGCATGCAGAATTATTAGGCAAATGAGTATTTTGATCACATGATAATTTGTATACATGTTGTCCTACTCCAAGCTGTATAGGCTTGAGAGCCAACTACCAATCAAGTAAATCAGGTGATGTGCATCTCTGTAATGAGGGGTGTGGTGTAATGACATCAACACCCTAGGATATAAGGTGTGCTTAATTTTTATTATTATTATTATTATTATTTTTCCTTTGGCAAAATGGGTCAGAAGAGAGATTTGACGGCCTCAAAAAGTGCAAAATTGTGAGATATCTTGCAGAGGGATGTAGCAGTCTTGAAATTGCCAAACCTTTGAAGCGTGATCACCGAACAATCAAGCGTTTCATGTCAAAAAGCCAACAAGGTCGCAAGAAGTGTGTTGGGCAAAAAGGCGCAAAATAACTGCCCATAAATTGAGGAAAATTAAGCGTGAAGCTGCCAAGATGCCATTTGCCACCAATTTTGCCAGAGTTCAGAGCTGCAACATTACTAGAGTATCAAAAAGAACAAGGTGTGCCATACTCAGCGACATGGCCAAGTTAAAGAAGGCTGAAAAACGACCACCTTTGAACAAGAAGCATAAGATAAAATGTCAAGACCGGGCTAAGAAATATCTTAAGACTGATTTTTCATAGGTTTTATGGACTGATGAAATGAGAGTGACTCTTGATGGGCCAAATGAATGGGCCAGAGGCTGGATCAGTAAAGGGAAGAGAGCTCCACTCCGACTCAGACACCAGAAAGGTGGAGGTGGGATACTGGTATGGGCTGGTATCATCAAATATGAACTTGTGGGACCTTTTCGGGTTGAGGATGGAGTGAAGCTCAACTCCCAGACCTACTGCCAGTTTCTGGAAGACAACTTCTTCAAGTAATGGTACAGGAAGAAGTCGGTATTGTTCAAGAAAAATATGGTTTTCATGCAGGACAATGCTCCATCACACCACACCCCTTTACAGAGATGCACATCACCTGATTTACTTAATTGGTAGTTGGCTCTCAAGCCTTTACAGCTTGGAGTAGGACAACATGTATAAAAAGTATCATGCGATCAAAATGCAAATTTTCCTAATAATTCTGCACACAGTGTACACTTGTAGGAAACACCCAGATGTATGTGTGACGACATGGACACCCAATGCCTAGCATGGGTTAAAGTTTCTTAAAATTCAGCCAGACATATTTTTCTTCTGTGTGTTAACTCATGTTTGCTAAACTATTGTTTGGGACCAGACCCTCTGAGCATTCATTGTAATGTAGTTGTGTATTGTTAATCTAATGTAAATTACCTTAGTAGCCATTGTCTAGTCTGTGACTTGCAGATATCCTCAGTCTTTCTATCCACATGATTTAAATGAACATTATCCATGCAGCTTGAAATTCATCCAATAAGAGAAGCAACCTTGTACAACCAATCTGATAAGGGCACAGTATATACTAAGGGAAGGCTATGGCTATAAAAGGTGACTTCTTGGAGTCACCAGGTTGTTGATGGATTTTGCATGATCCAGTCTAAGCTCTTAGGAGCTGGCTAGAGGATCAGGATACCTTGTGGACTCGGTCTAGGGACTTGGGCTCCGACTAGAGGATCACTTGGCTACATGACCTCAAACCAGAGACTACTTAAGAAGGCAACCTAGGTTGGGACAATTCAGTCACCTGGTACAGACTTTGCAGACCTCAGCCAGCTTCCTAAATCTGGCGTTATTCCAGTCTCGGTGGGTGCCCGCCAAAAGCGGGGTGCTGCTGGATTGGAGTAAATAGCCCTGGAACCTCTGAGGCATGGACATTCTAAATCCCTGGTGCTCCAGCGGAAGGGTGAGACTCTGTTGCCTGTTACATTTGTGTGTTTTACTGGATATGTGTTATGTGCCGTTAATATTTTGGGGATCCAATAAAGTCTTAATATTGTGATTCCCTCACCCTGTGTTGTCTGAGTAGTGTTCCGCCCACGGTTAAGGAGGTTGTGCATTCAGTTGGGATGAGCCCTGAGCCCCGCTGTCTTTCTAAAGGCGGCTGGGCCAGCGGACAAGAGCACCCACTGAGCCCCGTGTCTCCACAGTATGTATGAGTGATCATTTGAGACTTTTCAGACCTTAAAGTCACTTTCGTTTTTCTGTTTGGTGAAAGCGATAAGACAGCTTTATTCTTCAATATAAAATTTATATCATTTTTTTTGCCTCTTTCACACAATAATAACAGTTTTATAGTAAAAATTGCTTTTGCATTGCACTATTCTAGGAGCTATAGCTTTTGTTAGTTCTCCACTCACAGAACTGTATCACAGCTTGTTTTGGGGGGACAAGATAACGTTTTCAGTGATACCATTCCTATTTACATGTGACTTTTTGATCACATTTTATTCCACTTTTTTAGGGCAGTATGATGAAAAAAATTTTTGAACTTTTTTTATTTTTTTACAGTGCTCACTGAAGGGGTTAATTATGTAACAAATTTATAAATTAGGATGTCCAGGACACGGCGATGCCAAACTTTTTTTAGTTATGGTTTTTCATAAATATACATATTTATTGGTATATTTTTTTAAATTGTTTTTGTTCATTATATTGTGATTATTTTAAAATATTTTTACTTTTAGTATTTATTTTTTCACTTTTTTTTACTTAATGCTCTATGGGACATTTATTACACTGATCACTGGTATAATACATTGCAATTCACTTGCATTGCAATGCATTACACCTGTCAGTGTTATACTGACAAAATGCCTTTTAGACTATGCTCCTGGCATGGTCTGACAGGCAACCGGAGCTGGCAGACCCAGAGTTCAGCTATCACTTGAGTCAAGCTCCAGGTAGCAATCATGCCAGGATAGCTCCTGTGCCAACACGATCGCCATGACTTACCAGTACAACCATTTGCTGAAAATATCCACAAGGTACCAGTACGTCATATGTCAGGAAGGGGTTAAAAGAGGCACAGGAGGATTTTTACTGTACAAAGCAGAGCGAGCATTATTACTGTTTAGTGTACTGGTTATAGCACTTTATTATTTGTGTGGATGTGGAAGGATGTGAAGAGGTTACTCGAAAATAAGTAAGCTAAATATGTCTCTTTTGCAGGGATAAGTGATGGGTGGAATAATTGGCCAATGAGAAAGGTAAAATGAATGGCTATAATCAGTTAAAAAGTCACCAGTGAGTATCAGTACAGTATACAAATATATGGTCTGCAGAGCACTGGTGTAGAACTGATATTATCATTATACAGTCATGGTATGGTGTTAATATCAGCCCTAGAGGTTTTGATTAATCAGTATGGTTATTACTACTATACATGCTGGTAATATTATTTCTCTAAGGGTATGTGCGCACGATGTGTTCTGTGAAGTGCAGAAAAAAATTCACCCTCTGGCAGCCTGGACAACTGTAAACACTGCATTTGACAAAAAAAATGCATCCAAAAACGCATGCATTTTGGATGTATTTTTGACAGTGCAGTCCCACTCGGCTCTGCTACAACCCCATAGAGCATGGCTGGCTGTGAGACAGAGCCGCGCAATCAGAATGAACTCTGATGAACTTCACCCAGCTTCATTGTCATCACGGGCTCTGTCTGATTGCCGCGGCCTGATTTGTGGTCACTGGTGAAGGAATCCCCTGAGTGACTGAAGGGAGCTGCGCAATCAACGGTGCTGTTACTTAGGTTACCCGCGGCCAGCTAAAGTCTTCCACCCGAGACCGCAAATCACCTGAGTGAGGGCACCGCTGATCGCGCACTTCAGTCACTCAGGCGACTTGCTGTTGCAGTTGAAGGATCCAGCGGTGGCCGCGGGTAACCTGAGTGACGTCATCGCTGATAGCGTGACTCACTTCAGTTGCTGCGTGGAGCTGACAGAGAGCGGTCGTGGTCTGTGGCCGCTCCTGTTAGCTTCCGATGTAGCAGAGCTGGACGCATCGTGGGACCTCATGTGGATTACGACGGACCTGGAGAGCTGTTTGGGGATTAATAAAGTTGTGAAGGAGGGTGCTTTTTTTGTCTTTTATTCCAAATAAGGAAAATAAACACATACATCCCAAAAATCCTTTAACTTACAGGTTAATCATGGGGGGTGTCTCATAGACGCCTGCCATGATTAACCTAGGACTTCGTAGCAGCTATGGGCTGCCATTAACTTCTTGTTAGCCCGATTGCCACTGCACCAGGGCAATTCGGGATGAGAGGGTAGAGTCCCAGGACTGTCGCATCTAATGGATGCGGCAATTCCGGGCAGCTGCTGGCTGATACTTTTAGGCTGGGGGGCTCCCCATAATGTGAGGCTCCCCATCCTGAGAATACCAGCCTTGAGCAGTGTGGCTTTACCTGGGCTGGTATTTGGGTGGACCTCACATCATTTTTTTTTAAATTATTTATTTATTTATTTTACTGAACAATATAGACCCATCCACCAGCGGCTGTGATTGGTTGTAGTGAGACAACTGTCACTCAGCGTGGGGGCTCGTCTGAATGCAACCAATTATAGGCACCGGTGGGCGGGGGAAGCAGTGAATATGAGATGGAATAATGAGTGGCCGGCATTTTCAAAACCTGGAGAAGCTGCCGGAGCTTTGTGACAGTTGTGCAGCGCTGCGCTGGTGATCGGGGAGTATGAAAGAGAGAGGGAGAGACTAACCGACATAGAGAGAGAGACCGACTGACAGAGAGAGAGAAACCAACATCGACAGAGATAGACCGAAAGACCTGGGTTTTGTTTGTCAAAAAAGCATGCAGAATGCAACAAAAATGCAGTGCAAGCGCACAGCTAAACATTTTGGTTGCGTTTTAACACACCTCATTGATTTCAATGGGAGGAAAATGAAACCAAGACGCACAAAAGAAGTGAAATGCTGCTTTTTTAAACGCATCGATTTTGTCAAATATTTGGCATCCAAAACGCTGCATTTAAAAAAGCAACGTGCGCATGGAATTTGCGGTTTTCTCATAGACTTTGCTGGGGAAGCACAACGCATGCATTTTGACAATAACACGCTGCAGTTTTAAACGCAGCCAAAACGCAGAAAAAAAACACAATTTGCGCACATAGTCTAATATATTGATGCTAATATTGATCTTGGCACAGTCACGTTTGTTAAAAGGGATATACTCCCACACAGTAATTTTATGGTACACACTGTTATGATTTGGATTTGCAGGCCAGTCGTCACGTGTTTCCAAGTATGCAACATGAATTGAGCAAAGCGTCTGAGCCTCTAGTCTGCACACTTGCATACAGTGATGTAATGATTGCTGGTACCAGAAAGCAGTGCTGATTGTAATACTATGTTAGGATTCATCACATTGCGCTTCTTCTTACTGGGAACCTACTCCGGGATGTACAACACCTTTAATGATCTGAATGATCCTATTATTCTGTGATGATATTATGTGACGGTATTATGGGTATCATGTAGTCATGGTGTTGGGGTATTATTAAATTTATTTTATTTTAGACCTTGCCAGCCTGATATCAGGCCCCAGCTGTCTGCTTTACATTGGCTGGTTATCAAAAAGAGGGGGGACCTCATGTCATTTTTAAATTTATTTATTTGTTTATTAGTTTAAACAAGGCTAAAAACACCCTTTAGTGCCACATGAAAGGCAGTAAATGGTGCAAGTATACGAAATGTAGGGGGCGGCACATTACTTTGCTTTGATCAACTTCCTGTTTCTTCTGGTTATTGTCTTTCAACCAACTTTATTGAGACAAAAATGCCTGCATCAAAAACGTGGAAAAACCCATGCAGCTAATATGCATAAAAAAGTGAGTGGAGTTGCGGGATTTACGCAGAAATTCAGCTGCATGAAACAAACAAATTATGTGCTTATACCTTTAAGGGGTGGACTAGGCAATATTTTTTCTCTTTTTAATTTTTCCTTACATACAAGTCATTATACGGAAAAGAATGTGTCCTAACATTTTCTCCTGTAAAATCCATTTTATCTTCAGTTTTGCATGTTTTAGGGTATGTACACATGATCAATGTTTGTTCAGGCTTTCCTGCAGCTGAATTTATTCATGAATCCTACACCTCCACTCACTTGTGGGGTTTTTATGCTTTCTTGCATACTTTTTACTCCATAGATTTTTCAGTCAATATATTGGTTGAAAGGCAAAGACAGCAAGTTGAACTAAGCAAACTCCAGCCCCCTACATATGGTACACTTGCACCCTTTAGTGTCATTCATGTGGCACCAAATGGAGTTTTTAGCCTTGTTTACCGTAATAATAAATAAATAATTTAAAAAAACAATGTGGGGTCCCCCCATTTTTGATAGCCAGCCAAAGTAAATCAGACGACTACCGGCTGATATTATCATGCTGAGAAGGTTATTGGGATCTTCCTAGCCTAAAAATACCAGCCCACAGCAGCTAAAGAGTGGTGCATCACATAAGATGCTCTAATTCTAGCTCTTCACCTCAATCTCTTGCGACTGGTATGATGCTTTGACAATCGAGGTAATGGTTGGTAATGAGTTGATGTCAGCTGTGTAGTGTCAGATGACATCAAGCCTTGCTGTTAGTAATGGAGAATTGTCTATCAGACACCCCCATTATTAAGCCAATACGTTAAAAGTAAAATAGACACACACAAATATCTTATTTTAACAAATACCCCCAGACTCTTGCCTTGGATCATCAATTTATTTAGCCATGATGATCCAAAGCAGTCCATTGAATCCAACGTAGTCCACATATAGAAGCCTGAAAGACTTAAAAAGAGAGAGTTAAAGTCTGTCCCTCGCACACCAATTTATTATTTTTAAAAAATCCCCGCATCTCCAACATAGTGCTTGGAGATCCCACGATGTCCACCAATTCTGTAGCACAACCTATGGAGCCTCATTCTGAGAATGACACTTCATAGGTCACTCCTGGTCAGACTGCGCTCTGCAATAACCAGCGACTGTGAAAAGTGGTGATGATATCAGTAACATTAACGCTCTGCACCGCTCTTGCTCAGTCACATACAGGGCAGGGCGAGACCCGAAATTTCTCACTTTTGATTATGTCAGTACTTCAGTGACATCACTATGCATCAGATATTCAGGGACCCATGCTGCCCTATGTGTGAAACAGTGACAGCAGTGATGAGCATTAACGTTAATGACATCATCACCGCTCATCACTGATTTGGGGGACATCGTGGGAATGCCATGGACTACATCGGTGCTGCGGGGATTTTTTTTAAATAAATTGGTGATTGAGAGACAGTCTCTTGTTTTTATTTCTTTATCTCTCTCCTTTTATGTCTTTCAAATTCCTATTTGTGGACTTCATTGGATTTGGTGTACTATTTCGGAGCTGCATAGCTTTTTTTTCTTTAATAAATTGGTGAACCAAGGCAAGAGTTTGGGAGTGTATTTTAAAATAAAATATTTTTGTGTGTTTTTTTTTACTTACTGGGTTAGTAATGGGTATGTCTGATAGATGTCTCTAAATTACTAACACCAGGGCGTGATGCCAGCTGACACTACACAGCTGACATCAACCCATAAACCATTATCCCGATTGCCACCACACCAGGGCAATTGAGAAAATCCAAGGAGAAGTGCTAGAATTAGCGCATCTAATTTGATGCGCCACATCTGGGGGAGCTGCTGGCTGGTATATTTAGTCTGGGAAGAGCCCAATAACCATAGATTACTATCATAGCCTGATAATACCAGCCAGCAGGAGTCTTATTTATCTTTGACGGTTATCAAAAAATAGGGGGACCCCATGTTGTTTTTTTAATTATTTATTTATTAGGTTAAACAAGGTTAAAAACACCCTTTAGTGCCACATGAATGGTACTAAGGGTGCAAGTGTACAAAACCTGATCTAATCCAAACTCTGCATCCTAGATCAACATTCCCTGAACTGCTTCTAGAGGAGAGTGTACCTAGCATCACATCACCAAATCTCATATAAGACTCGATGACACGATGCGGCCAGCCAATCACAGTAATCAACAAGGCTACGGCATTAACATGTATGACAGGCAATACCCGCATGTTGATTCGCTGTCTAACAGCCACAGAACATATGGGGTGGGGACTTGAGTATGGCACACGAGCACCCGCAATACGTGATAGAGTAACGAGCAGACCCGAGCATCACGATGCTCGATTGAGTATTAAGTAGTGGCAAGCATGCTCATTCATCACTAGTGTTTTAGCTTGATTAACTTAATAATAAATTAAAAACAACTGTGTGGCGTCACCCCTAATTTTGATAACTAGGAAAGGTAAAGCAGACAGCTGCAGACTGATATTATCAGGCAGAGAAGGTCCATAGTTATTGGTCTCTTCCCAGCCTAAAAATACCAGCCCTCAGCCACCACAGAAGTGGCGTATTACATTAGATGCGTGAATTCTGGCACTTATATATCTGGGAAGTTTTGTACCTGTATCATATCTATCATATATTCTATCTAGTTTTCTATATAGCTAGTTATTATCCATCTATTATATATCTAATGTCTTTCTATCATTTATCTTTTATATATGATTGCTTTATTATTTTTTAAGTTTACATACAGTAAGTATGTAAAAGATTATGTTAAAAACATATTTCAAACAGATTGCATATGCATGTCATACACATATTATATGGATGGTTGGAGAGAAAAAAAATTGTACAATCGCATAGCACTCCCATGACGTACTTACTGAATAACATACGCATGATACTCACCAACTTTTCTGGCTGAGAATCGCAGCAATTTTATATTCGCAAATCTGAATGGACCCTAAAATGTATTAAATCACTTAACTGCTCAATGCTGAGAACTTATTGATATTTTCATGTATTAACTCTGTTGGTCAAAATATAACCTACTAATGTGAAGGAATTAAAACAAATAATTATAAAAATGTATATGAACATAAATGACCACCAATGCTAATGACATTAGTTTTTTAAGTACTGTGCAAGAACTTACCAATAATATGTTAAAAACAGAAAGTTTGGCAAAGTGACAGCCAGTTGTAACCATCTCCAGTTAGTAATGACGTAAGCCATTCCAGCAAGTGCAAGAAGTCCAACAGTGAATGCTACTTGGTACACAATTCCTACCGTTCTTCTGTGGTCTAGGCCAACAAATTCTGCAACTAAAATAGTTGCAAAACATTGTTAAATTTGTAGAATTATGCATGGGACAGATTATTCACTGGAATTATGTCAATTGTTCTTCTTGAATATAAAGCATTTAAACTTTCTAATGTGTCCTCCTATAGAGAGTTTATAGAACAAAAAGAGAAAAATATGTGCTGGGGAAAAAAATTACGAAATCAGTCAATTCAGAATAAATAATGTAAATCTTAATTAATTGTATTTATATTAAAAAGGGGAAGAATGGGAAAGCAAAAATCCGACATAGCAGTGATGCATACACAGATGACCTTCGATGACCTCACTGCTTCACCACCGTGCGGAGCTGCCGCCCGACCACCATGCGGAGCTGCCGCCCGACCCCCCCCACCCCACCTACTGTCTCCTCCCCAAAATCCTTTAGAATGTAAGCCTGCAAGGGCAGGGCCCTCTTCCCTCTGTACTAGTCTGTCTATTGTAACTTGGATATGTATTCTATATGTAACCCCTTGTCATGTACAGCAGCATGGAATCAATGGTGCTCTATAAATAAATAATATTAATAATAATAATAATAATAAAAATGGTGGGTGAGCAACAAATATAATCCAAAAATATTAGAGACTACTTGTAAGATAAAACACAAAGAAAAATTCTTTATACATGACAAATGAGAAGATAAAAAGTGATAGTGAATAACAATGATCAAGGAAGATTGGTATATAAGAAAAGGCATATTACATAGTTACACAGATACTCCAAAATTAAATGTAGAGGGGTATAAATAGGGTTTAAGGTGCCAACAATGATTGTACATCCTAAAAAGTACAAGAACATGTAAAGTGCATAGAGCAGATAACATTCAGGACATGTACTAAGAATAATGCCTGGAGGCTCACCCGTCGCATCCGACGCAACTGTCCAGAGTTATAAGTAATTATAAAGTTGTCGGTTTCACAGATAATATTTGAGTCTTTACTACGGTAATTACTAAATTACAGCCTATACCAAAATTTCATTTTCACTTGAACTTAAATATTTACTGTTTGCCCACTGTACACATACATGTGTGGAATTCCACACCTACTGTATACATATATAGATGTCAAAATAAATTGCAGCAACAGAAGGGAAAGTGCTGTGATTAGGGTTGTGTAGTAAAATAACCAGTGTCATTCATTCGACTTTCAAGCTTCAACTTACCTAGAACATATGCAGACAGCCAAGTGCCTTTACTAACTAAACCTTGAATGAAGCGAAATGTAACCAGCCATGGATATGTAGGAGCAAATGCCACTAGGACCCCAAATATCGCAGAGATGAATAGTGATATAAATAGACATGGTTTACGACCAAATCTAAAAAATAAAAAATAAAATGAAATATAATTTTAATTATTAATTTTATGGTTTATATCTTCCTAAAAATACTTAGTTCTACCAGAATTTCATTCTGTATTTATATTCAAAGAACAAAATAATGTAAACTCTATGGCCCCAAATCATGAAGTTGTTGCAAAAAAATGTGTTTTCATGCCAATTTCAGCAAGCTTTGCAAAACTGGGCAGAGCTTGGGAGGAGCTGGGGCAGGATACGGCTTTTTAAACACCCACCCCACAAATTCATTAAAAGTTACAACATATCTTATGTCAGAAATATTACTCCAATCTTTCATTTCATTTTTAGCGAGGTATATACCTGTGATAATGTGCCAAATTCATTAAAGGGAATCTGTCACCGTTTTTGCCATGTGAGCAGTATAATGTAGAGCTAGAGACCCTGAATTTAGTGGTATCACTTACTAGGCTGCTTTCTGTAGTTTTGATAAAATTATTGATTTATCGGTAGGAGATTATCATTAGAAGACTAGAAACCTGCTATCTGGTAGTCAAACATATTTACAAGTTCTGTTTAACCCCGCCCATACCACTGATTGACAACTTTCACTGTGTACACTGTACATGGGCAGAAAGTTGCCAAACAGTGGTGTGGGTGGGGTTATGCAGAGCTCTACAGTCAGATAGCTGCTAGATCTGCAGCAGATAAAATAGCAGCTAGGTAAGTGACACATCACTGGAATCAGGGTCTCTGTCTCTATGCTGCATGAAGTAGCAAAAACTGGTGGCAGATTCCCTTTAAGTGGCATTCACCTCTTACTGAATTAGGTAAATCTTATTCCTGCACACCCATCATAAAGAATTGCAATCAAAATACACGCAACATGAATTTGGACCTATGAGTTTTCGCTGTTTTTATACAAAGATAATGAAATAATACACATTGGGGCTTATTTATCAACACAAACTAATTCTTAGATAATGCAAAGATAGACTAGACCAGTTGTGGCTAACCTTTGACATGCATGTCAGTGGTGACACGCCGAGCCATTTTTGCTGATACGTGCAGCAGGGGCAGGCGGCCGCATCCCGATCTATAAGACAAGCCACGGCTGCCGTTGATTTAACTAGAACTGCATGTGCAGCTAAACTGTTCTGAAATGACCGGCCTGGGAGGCCGCACATGCAGTTCTAGTTAAATCTCCGGCGGCCGTGGTTGTCTTACAGATCTGGATGCGGCTGCCAGAAAATTGTGTTCTGTACCTTTGATCAATTATCAATATGAGAAGGGCACCACCCGTTGGGATCTCCTGGTATACAAATTGGAAACGTTTGTAAAGAAAAAGAGGTATACCATACAGGGCTCACCAAACAATTTTGAAAAAGTTACAAGCTTTATTGAAATAACAATGTGGACAAGTCCTGGCTCAAGGAGCAGCAGGAGCACACAAACAGACAACTTTAAAACCAATTAAAAAGCCAGAGAGGCATAAATCCCCAACCCACCAGCCTCCACTAGGGTATTACAACAATATAGAGTACCTCACACTTATAAGTACAAGTACAAAATTGTCCTTCCCTTGGACTAATGTAAACAATTATAGGTATGACCAGTTGATATACAATATCAGGTTACATAAGGAGATAAACCAAATCAGATAAATGAGGGTATCAACAGTTAATATACAATATCGAGCATGTAATATTATATAGGAATGTGCTCAGATACACACGTGTCTCATTTCCATAAAGCTAATATGTTACTCATACAGATATGAGGAATAGATTAGGCTTGAATGACACTCCTAGAAGCATAAGATAAGTGTTACGTCACCACCGGAGTCCGCTCCATCGACTTCTACTTCGATCGCCAGGCGACGCCGTGGATAGTGCTGGTGATGGGAGAGGAGTCGATGCCAGCGGCGCCGGTGGACGCAGGCTCTGCTCATCCACTGGTCTGGGTTTCCTGGGATCTGCAGTGCCACTGGCTGACTGTAGGTGGCGGGTGTCTCCCAGCTGACGTACCATCATTCAGCTACAGCCTATGGGAGGACACCACACCCTTTTTAATGCCCCTCCTGTCTACTGACCTCTGCCAGAGATAGTTCTGATTTCCTGGCTCCTGGTCCGCCCTGTTCTGTTTAGTGATTCCTGTGTGCTGACTTCTGCTTGTTTCCTGACTACCCTCCTGCCTGCTGTTTTGTACCTCGCTGCCCGATCCGGATTTGACCTCTGTTTTGTGTTCTGTTTACGTCCTTGCCTGCCGATTCTGTCCCTGTTTTTCAATTCCTGGTTTGACCCTGCCTGACGACTACTCTCTTGGACTGTAGCCTTCCACAGGTAGTGATCTCCGGGGCCCTGGGTAATTCCAAATTCCTGTATAGGGGTTAAAGGGTTTCAGGGTTCTAGGGGTCCTGCTTGGTGAGTGGCTTCCCTCTAGCCTGTCCATTACATCCCATCTGAGTCTGTGGATCCAGGCAGGCGTTACAATAAGGTACCAACTATTTAGTGCAAAGATGTTGTTATCTAATATTCCCACAGGGTTAATCAAACAAATATATTTAGGAGCAGGGTCACACCATCTATATCGGAATGTTCAGTCAATATGCTGGTAATGAACCAACTAGTTAATACAAAGATGTTAATACCGGACATTCCCACAAAATTAATCAAACATATATGTTTAGGAGCAGGGTCACATCATCCATGTCAGAATATTCAATCAACATGCTGTATGACAAAAATAGGTATAAATTCTGTGCCCCCCCAGCCCTAAATGGTTAATGCAAATGACTAAATTTGTCCGGGCAATTCGGGGTACAGAAACAGGGACAGTGGCAGCCTAAGTAGTGGGAGAGGAGTCAGGCCCATACTCACACCAGGTGTGATGGCAGGTATACCAAGGGGAGGGAGGGGAGAGAGGGGTACGAGGAGGAGGCAAACAGTGTGAAAGACCCCACGCGTATCGCCACTACATGTGTGGCTTCCTCAGGGGAAAGATGAATTTGATCAGGTTCGTGAGTGAGGCATGCTTATGTACCATGCAGTATGTAACATGCCTCTCTCTAACCCAAGGCTCTCAAACACGCGTCTTGCCTTACGGGTCGCATGTGGCCCCTGAGCTTCTTCTGGCCCGCAGGCTCCCTGATGATCGTGGCCTTATGCCGGGGGCTGCAGCCATCTGTATGACATCACCTGCTGGCCTCTGATCGGCCAGCGGCTGCCATTGGTGAAGCTCTGCAGAGAGTTCCTGTGTGCGGCGGTGGCGGAAATAAATATGTGAAGTAAAGCGCAGATGGCTGTGGCCCCTGGCATATGGCCGCTATCGTCAGGGGGCATGCGTGCCGCAAGAAGCAGGACGGAGGACACCGATGTAACAAGATGGGCACATTACTACAGAGGACAAGGATGGGCACATTACTACAGGATGTGGACATGGATGGGGCACATTACTAAAGGATAGGGACAAGGATGGGTACATTACTACAGGATAAGGACAAGATGGACACATTACTACAGAGGACAAGGATGGGCACATTACTAAAGGAGACAAGAGGGCACATTACTACAGAGGACATGACTGCTGGGGGGAGGAGGAGAGGAGATAATCATCATCTTGTCTCCCCCCCCAGTAGTCAGTATCATCTCTCCCCAGGGGCTGGCTGGCACATTTTAGCCTGGGGGGGGCAATCATAAGACAGTGGCCCTCAAGTTGCGGCTGCCAACCTTTGGTCTGTTTAGCAGCAGTGGTAACAGGTTTGATGAACAGACCGGTACATATATATTGGAGCAAAACAAGGCTTACTGCTTACATAGGTACTGCAACAGAACCAAGATGACTACATAGATATGGGAACTGCAAGGAGCTTACTACAGAGATATGGGAACACAACCGAGCTTACTGCAGATATAAGGGTGCAGAACTGAGCTTACTACAGAGATAAGGGTGCAGAACCGAGCTTACTACATAGATATGGAAGCAGAACTGATCTTACTACAGAGATAATGGAGCAGAACCGAGCTTACTACAGAGATATGGGACAAAAACATATAGTAACCCTTAAAATAATCAACTTTATTCTATCATTCTTAAAAAAATCCAAAAAACACACAATAAATATGCAATAAACAATAAAGATCAAGATCTGAAACAGACATTACATTAGAGTTTGTGAAGACCGGACTCATAGATGAATATCAAAGAAGGAAGGAGCAAACAAATGATTGAAAAAGATGGTGTAAATGCTCTTAAAGCTACAGAATCAAAGAGACCCTATAATAAAGAGACAAGAGAATGTTTCAGATGTAAGAAAAAGGGACATTTAAAGAAAGACTACTATATGGAAAGTAGAACAACAGAAATTACACCATACAGAGAATACACAGAAGGTGAAAAACACAATCTCTTATTCATGTGTAAATAATTGGAATGGCACATTTAAATCAAATTTTTGAAAGTGGATCATCTTGTTTGAATAATCTGTCAAATTTGAATACTGTTTAGTCTGTTTATGCGACGTAATTCTTGGCTCACTTGTGGCAGGGAGTTACACATTTTTTGGACCGTAGTTTCCCACTTTCAATGGGGCCATGCCGCATTGTCAGATAAGGTACAGAAAGTGTCTTCAATGCATAATAAACATGACAGAAGTCATTAAGGACAGTTTTTAAAGCAAATTGCACTAGAATAATGGCCCATTTAGCTTGATAAATAGGCTTGTGTTATAAAAACAGAAAATACTGTATAATAAATAAATTAATTGCACAATTAAACATATAATACTAGTACACTACCTGTCTGCAATGTATCCAATAAATATAGATCCAAGAAAGAATCCAAGGTTCACAAATGATTGAAACAGATCCAGCTTCCAAGCATCATCACATACAAGATTAAACTGAAAGAAATGATTATTGTCGTTATTTGAAATCTCTGTAATTATGGTATATACAGTTGTACTAATTTTCCCAAATGCGTGAAGGGGTTGTTCTATTTGATTTCTTAAAAGGTCAAAATGATATTAGAAGATTAACTTTACCATTCCCATACAGTTTCCCACCGACACTCTGATCTCTACCTTCTGCTGCAATGACATCTTTAACCCCTTCACCCCCGGGCCATTTTCTGTTTTTCGTTTTTTCCTCCCCTACTTCCAAGAACCATAACCTTTTCTTATTTTTCTGTCAATACAGCCATATAAGGACTTGTTTTTTCCGGGACAAGTTTCACTTCTGAATGACACCATTCATTCTGCCCCATACTGTACTGGAAGACGGGGAAAAAATTCCAAGTGCAGTGAAATTGCAAAAAAGTGCAATTACACGATTGTTTTGGGGAGTTTTTTCTACCATGTTCACTATATGGTAAATCTGACCCTGAAATATGATTCCCCAGGTCATTACGAGTTAGAAGATACTAAACATAAATAGTTTACATTTTAACTCTGTGGTGGCAAAAAGTTCAGACATTTGACCAAAAAAATTGCACTTTTGTCGCCATTTTCCGAGACCCATAGCGTTGTAATTTTTCGGGATGTGGGGCTCAGTGATGGATTATTTTTTGCCGTTTGACCTGACATTTTTAATGATACAATTTTTGTGCAGTTATGGTGTGTTAATCGCCTACTATTGCATTTTATTGCAGTGTTGTGGCGACCAAAAAAATCCGTAATTCTGGTGTTTTTATTTTTTCTTGCTACATCGTTTATAAATTTATATTATTTATTGATAAATCAGGCATTTCTGAACACGGCGATATCAAATATACGTGTTTGTTTTTTAATCTTTTTATTTTGAATAGGGCAAAAGGGAAGTGATTGAACTTTTAGTTTTTTTTCTTTTTTCATATTTGTAAAAACTTTTTTTTTTTACTTTTTATAGATTTTACTAGTCCCCTTAGGGAACTTGAAGCCTACACTGTCTGATTGCTTCTGCTTTTCAGAGGGATGCTGCAGCATCCCTCTGAACATCAGAAATGCTGATATGTGAATACCGACGCTCTGCTGGCATTCACAGTAACTTCATTGTGACAGGGGTAATCAACTGTCATGACAACCCATCAGTGTCTTGTCATTGTGTCACGGTTTACCGAACGGCGTGCTCCCCACCGGAGTGTGTTCAATCCCGCTATCAGAGATTGACACTGACCACGGAGGTTCAATACTTCTTGTAATTGACTAAAAACTTATTTCTCGTTTGTCGAGTGTGTCCAGGGGATTACTAAGGTGAGTGTAACTTCTTTTTTCATTCCATTCTTATGATTAAGAAAGTACCTGAAGTGGTCAAACTGATAGTGATGATGATGATGATGATGATAATAATAATAATAATAATAATAATAATAATAATAATGTCAACACTTTATTGAGCATATTGACTATAGAAATAAATTTGACTTTTTAGACTCTAATGCGGGCGTCACACGAGACGATCTATCGTGCAATGCATCGTCGGGGTCACGGTTTTCGTAACACACATCCGGCATCGCTTGCAACGTCATTTCGTGTGACACCTCCGAACGACGCAGAATCGCTCAAAAATCGTGAGTCGTGTACTCGTCGCTTATTTTTAAAAAATTGTTTATTTTTAATGGCGCTGGTTGTTCATCGTACCCGGGGGGGCAGCACACATCGCTCTGTGTGACACCCCGGGAACGATGAACACAGCTTACCTGCGTTCCATGTCTCCCGCCGGCAATGCGGAAGGAGGTGGGCGGGATGTTTATGTCCCGCTCATCTCCGCCCCTCCACTTATATTGGCCGGCTGCTGTGTGACGTCGCTGTGACACCGAACGTCCCTCCCCCTTCAGGAAGTGGATGTTCGCCGCCCACAGCGAGGTCGCTCAGCAGGTAAGTACGTGTGATGGGGGTTTAACGACTTTGTGCGCCACGGACAACTAATTGCCCGTGACACACAAACGACGGGGGCCAGTACGATCGCTTGTGCAATCGCACGATAGATCGTACCGTGTGAAGCCCGCATAAGACTTTACAAGAAAAATGGGTATATCTGTGTTTTTATTGTGACAGTAAGGTCAGCAGACAATGATGGGATCTTCTAAATTCCTATCCTAATTGGATTAGGGCTGGGTGTTTCTTCCATTTTAGCCTATAGTTTTAGCCTGTAGTTTACTTCTTTCTCTTCTTTTGTCTCTTAACCCCTTCAGCCCCAGGGTGTTTTCCGTTTTTGCGTTGTTTCTTTTTGCTCACCTTCTTCCAAGAGCCGTAACTTTTTTATTTTTCTGTCAATCTTGCCATGTGAGGGCTTGTTTTTGGCGGGACGAGTTGTAATTTTAAATAAAATCATAAGTTTTACCATATAGTGTACTGGAAAACAGCAAAAAAAATTCCAAGTGTGGAAAAACTGCAAAAAAAAGTGTCATAAGAAAATGCTTAGCCTCCCTATAATATTTTGAGCTGTTTTACAAAACAGTGGTGTAGTTATTTGATGTCCATATTTTAACACCTTCACGACCGGCAGATTTTGCGCTTTCCGTTTTTTTGTTTTCGCCCTTCTTCTTTCGAGAGACATAACTTTTTTATTTTTCAGTCAATCTGCTCATGTGAAAGCTCGTTTTCTGTGGAACAAGCTGTACTTTGAAATGAAACCATGAGTTTTACCATACAGTTTACTGGAAAATGGCAAAAAAATCCAAATGCAGAAAAATTGCAAAAAAAAAGTGCTATTGCACAATAGTTTTTGGGATATTTTATTCACCGTGTTCACTATATGGTAAAACTGATATGTCATTGTGATGCCTGAGGTCAGTGCGCGTTTGTAGACACCAAACATGTATAGGTTTACTTGTATCTAAGGGGTTAAAAAAATCACAAGTTTTTCTAATAAACGTGGTGCACGTTTTGCGCCATTTTCCAAAACCCATAGCGTTCTCATTTTCCGGGATCTATGGCTCAGTGATGGCTTATTTTTTGCGTCTCGAGGTGACGTTTCTGATGGTACAACGTTTATGCAGATGCTACGTTTTGATCGCCTGTTATTGTGTGGCGCCCTGGACAAGCCAGGGGCCACAGGTAACAACACACACACACACCCCCACCCCCAGCAGTTCACACAGACATCCCCAGTGAGACCTGATTTCTTCCTCGGGTTCAGACAGAGACACCAGGTGGGCGGAGTCAGGCAGATGGAGACGCCCGCCCAGGAGTCTGGCTGGTCTGAGGCAGGAAACAGGTCCAGACAAGTCCAGGCAGAGGAAGAGAGAGGAGGTCTGCAGAGAGCCAGACGCAGACTGGGGCCTAGGTTGGAGCCTAGGGCCCTCGTGTAGCAGTGAGGCAGACGGTAGTGGCCGTCTGCGAGAGCCGGGAAGACAGTCTGGTGGAACCGTAGGTGGCCCACCGGTACCGAACCGGGGAGCCAGCTGGAAACCGGAGCACAGGAGGAGTGTACGGAAGGTGCAGGAAAGGACTTACATTACCAACCTGGGGTCAGGGGAAAACACCGCAGCCGTCTGTGGGACCCGTCCATCCAGCCGTTTGTTTCATCAGAGACTCTGTGTGTGTTACTGGCTGAGTGAGTACCACCGTGCCGTGCGGCACAGCGCTGCCCCTGCGACCCTGCACCTCGCCAGGCCCCGTAACCCGCCTGTCATCCATCCTTACCCCTCACCGGGCCCTGGTACAACCAACCCCCTACCCACGGAGGGGAGAAAACAACATCCAAGCTGCTCCCTGTCACCACTCCCGGGATCCCCGTCCAGAGCAGCGGTGGTGTCACAACTTCACCACAACAGTGGGTGGCGTCACGGACAATAAATCCCCAAAACCATCCCCCTTTCACTCACAGGCGAGGAGCGCCGCTCGAGTCCCCGGGATCCGGCCCACCGCTCGAGCCACCACCGAGCAGCAGCAGCCGGACCCGAGCAGTGGGAGAGCGCAGCGTCCCCTCCTCCGCCCGGGACAATTGCATTTTGCGCAAAACTTGCAGCGACCAAAAAATGTAATTTTGGCGTTTGGAATTTTTTTGCCGCTACACCGTTTACTGATCAGATTAATTGATTTTACAGTTTGATAGATCAGGCGTTTCTGAACACAGCAATACCAAATAGGTATATATTTTTTATTTTTTTAACCCTTAAATTTTCAATGGGGCGAAAGGGGGGTGATTTGAACTTTTAGGTTTTTTTTATTTTACTAGTCCTCCTAGGGGGCTATGGCGATCAGCAATCCGATCGCTCTGCCCTATCTGTAGATCTCAACCACAGAGCTGAGAACTGCAGATACGTTGCTTTACTCTCTGTGTTGGCACTATGGCGGCACTGAGAGGAAGTGACTCATGTTAGCTACAGGCGTCATTACATGACTCTGTGCTACCATGGCAACCACGGAAAGTCACGTGATCATGCACGTGACTTCCGGTGGGGGCGGCGGTAAGTGAAAATAATGGCCACTCGCATATATATCTCCAGACTTTGGCAGCGAGATGTAAGGAGTTAAATGTTGCAGGTGGAATGCAATTCCACTCATAACATGCAGGCACACATGTCAGCTGTTGAAAACAGCTGATATGTGCGCGGATCGCCGCTACCTACCCACGGCAGGGGGCGGGGATTAACCTCACACGATCCATGATGGATATATCTGTCATTGGTCGTGAAGGGGTTAAACCACTTTGGCACAGGAAGTATTAAGAGCCATAGGTGCACCCAAGGAAGGGAGGTATCTATTGTTCAGGTGATACTGGGTCTGGGATACATGGGTAAATGTAAGTGCAAACAAATGGTGGGTACTCACCTGACTACAATTATTGCAGTACTATACTTGATTATGTATTCCTATACCAGTGATAGTTGAGGTGCTGTACTAATGATGGTTCTGATGCTATATTTATTTACTAATGTAGGTTTTGGTAATGGAGTAATGTAATGATAATGGCTCTAGTATTGTGTTCAAGTATTGATCATGGTTCTGTAATGATATACTAATGTTAGTTTATTCACATACTTATGTTGGTTCTGGAGATGTTTCAAGCACTGATGTTTTTTGTGCTATATTTATGTACTGATTATGGATGTGGTGCTGTATTCATGCAGTGATGATTGTTTTGGTACTTTATTCATGTACTGATTTTGGTTCTAATGTTGTATTCTTGTACTGATGGTGCTTTTGGTGGTGTGTTCATATACTGATAATCGTTCTGATGCTGTTTTCATGCATTGGTTGTTCTGGTGATTTATTTTTATACAGATGATTGTTCTGGTGATGTATTCATGTATTGATGATGGTTCTACACCGTGTGCAGAATTATTAGGCAAGTTGTATTTTAGAGGATTTTTTTTATTATTGATCAACAACTGTGTTCTCAATCAAACCAAAAGACTCATAAATATCAAAGCTTAATATTTTTGTAAGTTAGAGTGTTTTTTTTTTAAATTTGGCTATCTTAGGAGAATATCTGTTTGTGCAGGTAACTATTACTGTGCAGAATTATTAGGCAACTTAATAAAAAACCAAATATATTCCCATCTCACTTGTTTATTTTCACCAGGTAAACCAATATAACTGCACAAAATTTAGAAATAAACATTTCTGACATGGAAAAACAAAACCCCCAAAAATTAGTGACCAATATAGCCACCTTTCTTTCTGATGACACTCAACAGCTTACCATCCATAGATTCTTTCAGTTGTTTGATCTGTTTATCATCAGCATTCCATGCAGCAGCCAGCACAGCCTCCCAGACTCTGTTCCGAGAGGTGTACTGTTTTTCCTCCCTATAAATCTAATATTTTATGAGGGACCACAGGTTCTCTATGGGGTTCAGATCAGGTGAACAAGGGGGCCATGTCATTATTTTTTCATCTTTTAGACCTTTAACAGCCAGCCACGCTGTAGAGTAGTTGGATGCATGTGATGGAGCATTGTCCTGTATGAGAATCATGGTTTTCTTGAACAATGCCGACTTCTTCCTGTACCACTGCTTGAAGAAGTTGTCTTCCAGAAACTGGCAGTAGGTCTGGGAGTTGAGCTTCACTCCATCCTCAACCCGAAAAGGTCCCACAAGTTCATCTTTGATGATACCAACCCATACCAGTACCCCACCTCCACCATGCTGGCGTCTGAGTCGGAGTGGATCTCTGTGCCCTTTACTGATCCAGCCTCTGGCCCATCCATCTGGCCCATCAAGAGTCACTCTTATTTCATCTCATTAAAACCTTTGACAAAGCAGCCTTAAGATATTTCTTGGCCCAATCTTGACGTTTTATCATATGTTTCTTGTTCAAACGTGGTTGTTTTTCAGCTTTCCTTACCTTAGCCATGTCCTTGAGAATGGCACACCTTGTGCTTTTTGATACTCCAGTAATGTTGCAGCTCTGAAATATGGCCAAATTGGTGGCAAATGGCATCTTGGCAGCTTCACGTTTGATTTTCCTCAATTCATGGGCAGTTATTTTGTGCCGTTTGTGCCCAACACGCTTCTTGGGACCCTGTTGGCTATCTGCCATGAAACGCTTGATTGTTCAGTGATCACGCTTCAAACGTTTGGTAATTTCAAGACTGCTGCATCTCTCTGCAAGACATCTCAGAATTTTGGACTTTTCAGAGCCTGTCAAATCTCTCTTCTGACCCATTTTGCCAAAGAAAAGGAAGTTACCTAATAATTAAGCACACCTTATATAGGCTGTTGATGTCATTACACCACACCCTTCCTCATTACAGAGATGCACATCACCTGATTTAGTTAATTGGTAGTTGGCTCTCAAGCCTATACAGCTTGGAGTAGGACATGTATAAAAAAGCATCATGTGATCAAAATACTCATTTGCCTAATAATTCTGCACATGGTGTAGTGCTCTAGTTATGTAGACTGTATTCATGTACTGATGTTAGTTCTGGTAATATACCATGTACTAATGATCGTTCTGGAGCTGCCAAAAGTCAATGTGCTGGGGACGTTCTGCCAGTAAATAATGTACCATTCACAGGGCATTAGCATGTCAATGTTGCTTCCCGGGCTTATGCTCATTCTGAAAGTTAACGTCTTGCACGGCAAAGAACCACTCTCTCACCTGGGCATTGTTTCCCTTTTTTTCCACATACAGTGGGGAAAAAACATATTTAGTCAGCCACCAATTGTGCAAGTTCTCTCACTTCAAAAGATGAGAGAGGCCTGTAATTGACATAACAGGTAGACCACAACTATGAGAGACAAAATGAGAAAACAAATCCAGAAAATTACCTTGTCTGATTTGGCAAGATTTTTTAAAAAATTTATGGTGAAAAATAAGTATTTGGTCAATAGCAAAAGTTCATCTCAATATTTTGTTATATATCCTTTTTGGCAATAACAAAGGTCAAACATTTTCCGTAAGTCTTCACAAGGTTGGCACACACTGTTGGTGGTATGTTGGCCTATAGGGCAACATGGACGTTCAACTCCCTGCAAAGGTTTTCAATTGGGTGAAGCCCGGGAAGCAACATTGAAATTGCTAATGCCCTGTGAAGAGTTCATTGTTAGCTGGGAGAAAGTTCCCAGCACCTTGGCTTCTGGCAGAGGAGGCGAGAAAAGGGAGTTATGTAAGAGGTCAACAGTGTATGTGCCATCGTGGTGGGTAGCTTCAGTGATATTAAACCCGGAGAACAAGCTACAGAACAATCATTAGTACATGGTACATTACCAGAACTAACATCAGTACATGAATACAGTCTTCATAAATAGAGCACAAGAACCATCATCAGTACATGAATATATCACCAGAACAATCATCTGTATAAGAATAAATCACCAGAACAACCAATACATGAACACAGCATCAGAACAATTTTCAGTATATGAACACACCACTAAAAGCACCATCAATACAAGAATACAACATCTGAGCCAAAATCAGTACATAAATAAAGTACCAAAACAATCACTGCATGAATACAGCACCATATCCATAATCAAAAAATAAATATAGCACCAAAACCAACATCAGCGCTTGAAACATCTTCAGATCCAACATAAGTATGTGAATAAACTACCAGAGCCAACATTAGTATATCATTACAGAACCATCATTAATACTTGAATACAATACTTGAGCCGTCATCATTACATGACTCCATTACCAAAACCTACATTAGTAAATGAATATAGCATCAGAACCATCATTAGTACATTAATACAGCACCTCAACTATCATTAGCATAGGAATATAGAACTTGCACAATTGGTGGCTGACTAAATACTTTTTTTCCCTACTGTATCCATCTCAGTAGGGCATGGTCTGAGACTAGCTTAAAAGGAAGTTTAACACTTGAAAACAGATTCACAAAAGGTAGTATTTTATTTACTTACACCCAGGATGCTACCTCAATTAGTATACATAAAACCGTTTTTATTTCGATTTATTAAAATTACTGAAAATTCCACCTGTGAAAATTGACACACACAAAAATCCCAAGACCATGGGACAGCCCCAATAGTTCCTCCTTAGGGGAACAGAAACTATTGATTACTCCAAATCACACATTGGTGACACTGCCAAGGGAATAATCTCTAGATGACCCTTATTCTCTCTTTCCTCTACCTGCCAATGGAGATATGACTTACATCACACGCACCCCAAAGGTGAAAAGGTGCCCCCATTCCTTGGCAGCTTTCCTCCTATATCATCCCTGATCTCCCTTCTGGTTAGGTAGAATCTATAGGATTATATTATTAAATAGTAGAGGGAAATAGAGAACAACACTTATCTGAGGTTTGTTCGGGTCATAGGTCCCTTAGCAGTCTTATTTTATGAAGAGGTCCGGGCTTTCCATGGTCCTTAACCCAATAAAATCAATTGACAAAGCCTCGACGCGTTTCTCCCCATTTAATTATTTGGGGTTCATCAGGAGACGATATTAATGGATGGCACAATCGCCAAGAACTTTCAGGGGGCTACTCCTTCAGCAGCACACACCTCTCCACATGGATGTATATCATGGAACTATTGGGGCTGTCCCATGGTCTTGGGATTTTTGTGTGTGTCAATTTTCACAGGTGGAATTTTCAGTAATTTTAATAAATCAAAATAAAAACTGTTTTATGTATACTAATTGAGGTAGCATCCTGGGTGTAACTAGCTTAAAAGGAAACACTATTTCCAGGTAGAGTGTGGTACACATGGTGTCTCTGGGTCTTATATAGATGCTATGCGGCCAGCCAATCACAGTAATACTAGTAGCCAAGATGATATGATTGGCAGAAAATGTCTGCATGTTTACTGGCTGATAAAAAGCGGGGAAACATGCTGGGAGTGGTTTTGAGCATGGAGCCCGAGCATTATCGATCAAGTGTCTCGAGCACAGAAATGCTCTATCGAATGCCATGCACTTTGGCCCATCACAAGTCAGGGCAATTCCATGGTCAGCCAGGGCCTAGGTATGTGATCGTCTCTGGGGGAAGAACCTGTCTATGGACCTTAAGGAGCTCAGGAATCAACAACAGGTGAATTAGGTAGTGACCTCTCTCCCTAGTGTCAGGGCCTACTTTACATCTTCCCTGGCTTACCCCTCCTTTTGCACCCAGGGCTGGTTTTAAAAAAGTGACGACCTGAGCAAAAGTTTAAAGGTGGGGCCATAAATGCGCACCATGACACTCAAATATTTAGGCTATGTCCGCACGTTGCTTTTTACCTGCTTTTTCAACTGCAGCGTTTAATGCCAAAATGGTTGTGTTCTGCTTTTCAAGCATAGTCTATGGGAATTTGGGTTTCTTGTCCGCACTATGCAGTTCAAACTGCAGCCATTTTGTTGCAGAACTTTGGTCAAAAACTCAGCTTTGCAGTGCAAAACCCAAATGGCAAAAACAATTGACATGTCAAGAAACCCAAATGCCCATAGACTTTGCTTGAAAAGCAGAACACAACCATTTTGGCATTAAACGCTGCAGTTGAAAAAGCAGCAAAAAAGCAGGTAAAAAGCAACGTGCGGACATAGCCTTAGGCTGTATTTACATATACTGTGTTCAAACTGGTAAATGAGAGCGATTGACAATATTATGTCCTTTAATGCTTATTTTCGGTCTCTTTACACAGAATGAGGAAGACTGGTGGGCACAGAAAAATCTCTAGTCAATCTGTCCCCATATAGTATCAAGTTATCGACAGCACTTCTGCAGTTTGCATCTGGTGATGTGCTGCTGAGAACAATGATTTTTATTCCACCAAAAATAATCTAATCACCCAATGAATGAGCAGCATTTTGCTCATTCATTGGGTGATTGCCGACATGTTTACACCTATGAACTCTGGTCTGCGGTGCCCCCATTCCTCGGCAGATGGCCCTGCAAATGCCCTAGTTCCCTTGTTGATAATCAGCCGCTGAGGAATGGGGGCACCGGAAAAATGAAAAATAAGGGTGTACTCCATTGCCAGGTAGGAGAAAGAGTATTGAGAGATAGAAAAAGGGAAAAAAAAAATACTATTTTTGAATACTATTGTAATTTTGCATTTTTCACATGTAATTGGGTGCTGGAAACGTAGGTGTTCTTTATCACTAAAGAGGCCCTTGATTATAGTCTGAGAGGGAGAGATAGGGGAAGAAAAAGGGAGAGCCGCTGAGGAATGGGGGCATTGGTCAAGTAAGGATGCACTCCTAGTAGGCAGGAAAAGACCTGGATAGGGGAAGATTAAGGAAATGGCCATTTTCCTACCTGTTCCCCTTTAGTATTGACATATATTGTTTTGGGATATTGTTGTGACCAATAAGGTCACCCACCCTCTACCTCTCAAGTGCCTCAAGCAAAGTGAGTAAGACACTTCTTTAACTTTCACTGAAAAGTAATTGTTGTTTGTTTGTTTTGGTTTTGAAAAATGTTTTAATGCATATAAATGAAAAGTAAATTTTAATATAGATCAATATTTGGAAAAGGGTATATTCTAACATAACGTTAAGATCGTATACCAGTTAAAAAGATTTTTTCTGAGAGATCCTTTTTTTTCCCAGCAAAAATATCCTGTTGTTCAGTTTGTTACTAAAGACTAAGGCTGGACTCACACGAGCGTATGGCATCCGATGCGATATGCTAATGTCCCCCAGCTCAGGCTCTGCTGCGAGCGTGAGCCGGGTGTCATGCGACTGTAACCCGATCTTGCGATCAGGTCACAGCTGTGAAGCTGAGGGCGGGCGCTGCGGAGGAGAGGGAGGGGTTAATCCTCCCATCTCCTCCACTGTCAGCCTGTGCGTAGATCGCACTGCACTGGGATAACATCCGAGTGCAGTTCGATGTATCTCTCGCATCCATTCACTTGAATGGGTGCGAGTGATACGGCGGTAGCAGCAAAACGCAGCATGCTGCCGCTTTTCTCGCATCCAGAATCTGGATGCGAGAAAAGCTGACCAACAGCTCAACCTCATTGACTAACATTGGTCAGAGTGCAATGCGAGAATTTCTCGCATTGCACTCGTCCGATTTTCACGCTCGTGTGAGCGTACCCTAATAGTCAAGAATGACATTTATGGCTCTTTGTGTTTTTCCCAGTAAAGATATCCTGTTATTCATTTAGGATTTCATCTTTCATTAGTTTTTTGACTGTTTGTTACTAAAGACTTTTCCAATCTGGGCATTATATCAGACTTTAACCTAAGCAGTTCTTGTCATTCTTTATAATACCTAGACATTTTATGTAATGCCTAGGAAAAGTATAGAACACGCAGATATTTCATACCTTGCCTGAAAATGACAGGGATTGTATACATTGCCTAAGTATTCTATAGAATGCCGGGTTTTCATACATTGCCTGTAACATATACACCAAACACACACACATATCTATCTATATATATAATTGCCTTATTCTGTCTGTCTGTCTGTCTTGCTCCAAAATTGTGTCCTTACGGTGACACAAAGCTGATTGGCCGCTGGGCTCGCCATGGCCCCGCCCCCCACACGGATTGGCCGCTCGCCTCGCCTCGGCTCCTCCCCCGCATGTATTGGCCGCTCGCCTCGCCTCGGATCTGCCCCCCCCCGCACGGATTGGCTGCCACTCAGACTCACACTCACACGCACACAGACTCAGACTCACACTCAGACTCACACTCAGACTCACACTCAGACTCACACTCAGACTCACACGCACACAGACTCAGACTCACACTCAGACTCACACTCAGACTCACACTCAGACTCACACTCAGACTCACACTCAGACTCACACTCAGACTCACACGCACACAGACTCAGACTCACACTCAGACTCACACTCAGACTCACACTCAGACTCACGCACACTCAGACTCAGCCAGACTCAGACTCAGACTCACACTCAGACTCAGACTCACACTCAGACTCACGCACACTCAGACTCAGACTCAGACTCACACTCACACTCACACTCACACTCACACTCACACTCACACTCAGACTCACACTCAGACTCACTCACACGCACACTCACACGCACACTCACACGCACACTCACACGCACACTCACACGCACACTCACACTCACTCACTCAGACTCACACGCACACTCAGACAAACGCACACGCACACTCACACTCACACTCACATGCACACTCAGACTCAGACTCACACTCAGACTCAGACTCACACTCACTCACACGCACACTCAGACTCACACTCACTCACCCTCAGATTCACACTCAGACTCACACGCACACGCACACTCAGACGCACACTCAGACTCACACGCACACTCAGACTCACACGCACACTCAACGCCACAGACACACAACACCCAACACACAAACACCGCGGCACACACAAATATACGCACATACCGCACAACACACACATTGCACAAAACATACCTCCCCCCAAAACACACACACACACCCACACAAACCACGCAACACACATACACAACGATACAGACACACAGCGCTCCACAAAAAATGACACACAACGCAACACACAAACAACACCGCTCTCACCCCCCGCTACACCCAGAACATGTACAGCCCCTACACAAACACTTGGTAACTACACACAACAACATCTATATATATATATATATATATATATATATATATAAAACAAAAATCATACATTAACTACACAATACGTAAATTCTAGAATACCCGATGCGTAGAATCGGGCCACCTTCTAGTATATATATAATTGCCTTATTCTGTCTGTCTGTCTTGCTCCAAAATTGTGTCACGGTGACAGTGTCACCGTGACAGTGTCGTTAGCGTGACAACTGTCGTATTGGCCGTTGGGCTCGGCCTGGCCCCGCGCCCCCACGGATTGGCCGCTCGCCTCGGCCTGGCCCCGCCCCCGCATGGATTAGCCGCTCGCCCCGGCCCTCCGCACGCATCGCCCGCTCCAGCGTACACCGGCTCCCGGTACACCTGTGCAGGGAGCCAGCATACGCTGACGCCTCGCCCGCTCGCCCCCGCCACACGTTGGCACACTCGGCCCCGCCCCCGGCGGACATAACCTTGCGATGCTGGGATCGTTACGGAGCCGGTGTACGCTGGTAACCATCCTTAGTTACCCGATGTGTATCATAGTTACCAGCAAACACCGGCTCCCGGTACACATGTGCAGGGAGCCGGCATACGCTGCGGTCAATAATGAAGTGTCATGCAGCGGTGAAAGAGTTAAAGACACTGCAAGACACTTCATTATAGGCAGCGGGCACCCCCAGAAGAGAGAAGACAGAAGAAAGAAGACCCCGCAGTCATACTCACCAGACGCCGACCGGGAGCAGGTGAGCGCATCAAGGTCCTGCAGCGGCGGAACACACACATACACACACACATAAGAACAGACACACATCAGATCACACTCACTCTCACACACACACCTCACACACACATCAGATCGCATCCACACACTCACAACATCCAGTGATATCGCTTACTTCTCGGCGGCGATACTGTGCGTGCAGTGACCTTCCAGGACCTGCCGGAGGATCATATGGCCGGAAGCATGTGGTATCTCCGGATGTTGTGAGTGTGTGAGCGCGTATGTGCGATATCGTCAGTGTGTGTGTGCGTGTATGCGATCGGATGTGTGCGTGTATGCGATCGGATGTGTGCGTGTATGCGATCGGATGTGTGAGTGTCGGTAGAAGGCAGAGGAGCATGGCGTGCAGCACAGCTGCTGGGACCGCCCACCGGAGGGCACAGGGAGAAGTGGGGTGTGAGTGTATGCGATCAGATGTGTGTGTGTATACTGTCCGATGTGTGACTGTGGAGCACGATGGGGAGTGCGCAGCATGTGGGATGGAGCACGATGGGGAGTGCGCAGCATGGGGGATGGAGAACGATGGGGGGTGCGCAGCATGGGGGATGGAGCACGATGGGGGGTGCGCAGCATGGGCGGTGCACAGCATGGGGGATGGAGCACGATGGGGGGTGCGCAGCATGGGGGATGGAGCACGATGGGGGTGCGCAGCATGGGGGATGGAGCACGATGGGGGGTGCGCAACATGGGGGATGGAGCACGATGGGGAGTGCGCAGCATGGGGGATGGAGCACGATGGGGAGTGCGCAGCATGGGGGATGGAGCACAATGGGGAGTGCGGAGCATGGGGGATGAAGCACGATGGGGGGTGCGCAGCATGGGGGATGGAGCACGATGGGGGGTGCACAGCATGGGGGATGGAGCACGATGGGGGGTGCGCAGCATGGGGGATGGAGCACGATGGGGGGTGCGCAGCATGGGGGATGGAGCACGATGGGGGGTGCGCAGCATGGGGGATGGAGCACAATGGGGGGTGCGCAGCATGGGGGATGGAGCACGATGGGGGGTGCGCAGCATGGGGGATGGAGCACGATGGGGAGTGCGCAGCATGGAGGATGGAGCACGATGGGGGTGCGCAGCATGGAGGATGGAGCACGATGGGGGTGCGCAGCATGGGGGATGGAGCACGATGGGGGGTGCGCAGCATTGGGGATGGAGCACGATGGGGGTGCGCAGCATGGGGGATGGAGCACGATGGGGAGTGCGCAGCATGGAGGATGGAGCACGATGGGGGTGCGCAGCATGGGGGATGGAGCACGATGGGGGGTGCGCAGCATGGGGGATGGAGCACGATGGGGGGTGCGCAGCATGGGGGATGGAGCACGATGGGGAGTGCGCAGCATGGAGGATGGAGCATGATGGGGGTGCGCAGCATGGGGGATGGAGCACGATGGGGGGTGCGCAGCATGGGGGATGGAGCACGATGGGGGGTGCGCAGCATGGGGGATGGAGCATGATGGGGGGGCGCAGCATGGGGGATGGAGCACGATGGGGGTGCACACCTCCCCCCAAAACACACACACACCGCGCCACACGCGCACCGCACAACACACCACACACACACTGGGAACCACAAACACCGCCCTACACAGACACCCACACACACAGACAACGCCGCACACACACAACACCCAACACACAAACACTGCGGCATACACAAATATACGCACATACCGCGCAACACACACTGCACAAAACATACCTCCCCCCAAAACACACACACGCACTCCACACCCACACAAACCGCGCAACACACACAGCACCACACACACAGAACGCTGTAGACACACAGCGCTCCCCCAAACAACGCAACACACACAACGCAACACACATACAACACCGCTCTCACACACCCCCACACCCAGACAACACCCAGAACATTTACAGCGCCCTACACAAATACTGGCAACTACACACAACAACATCGATATATATAACAAAAAACATACATTAACTACACAATAAATTCTAGAATACCCGATGCGTTAGGATCGGGCCACCTTCTAGTATATATATAAACACATAGCACATACATATGTATACAGAGCACATACAAGCTCTGTAGATACACATATACAGTGTTGGAAAAAAAAAGTATTTAGTCACTCACCAATTGTGCGAGTTCTCCCACTTAAAAAGAAGAGAGAGGCCTATAATTGACATCATAGGTAGACCACAACTATGTGAGACAAAATGAGAAAACAAATCTAGAAAATCACCTTGTCTGATCTGGCAAGAGTTTTTTTTGAAAATTATGGTGGAAAATAAGTATTTGGTCAATAACAAAAGTTCATCTCAATATTTTGTTTCCAAAAATAGGGCTAGGGCCTATTTATGGGGGAGGGCTTATTTTTTTCCATGAACAACAATCACACATTTATGCTTCAATTTACCTTGAGGGTGTATGGCCAGCTTTAGAGTTAATAACTTTAACCCTAACTTACATTCACAATTGCTGGTTCAGTATCATTGTCTCTTATGGTAACATCTATTAGTACTCTCAAAACACTTTGTGTGGCAGTGTCACTCTTCTTCTCTATGCGGCCGGGTGGGGTCAGAAGGCGGGAGTCTGTAGTGGGACTCGGGAAGGGTGGTTGTGACGTCACACGTGGCTGCTTCTGCAGGAGCAAGCAGGGTTGGCCAGGAGGCGGGATCTAAGAGGCAACACTCGGGAGGCAGGAGGTGGGACCCTGGAGCAACAGCCAAGCCCACACTATAGCGCAGTTGTGGCCAGGAGGTGGGACCCAGGTGGCAACACTCAGGAGGTGGGACTTGGGAGAGGGTGAGCAGGATTTACCCTGCCATGGTGGGAGGAAGCAGCAGGACAATTTAGCAGCTACATTGCCTATTCCAGTGCCTCCAGCTGTAGGTTATGCCTCCATGATGTTAGTGACATAATCTAACATCACATGACAATCTAGCACTGGAGCGCTAACTGGGGCTTATTTTTGGAGTAGGGCTTATATTCAAAGCCTACTCCAAAAATCCCTAAAAATCATGCTAGGGCTTATTTTTTGGGGAGTGCTTAATTTTGGTAAAATGGGGTATATATCCTTTGTTGGCAACCTCAGAGGTCAAACGTTTTCTGTAAGTCTTTATAAGGTTGGCACACACTGCTGGTGGTACGTTGGCCCATTCCTCCATGCAGATCTCCTCTAGAGCAGTGATGTTTTGGGCCTGTCGCTGGGCAACACAGACTTGAACTCCCTCCGAAGGTTTTCTATGGGGTTGAGATCTGGATACTGGCTAGGCCACTTCAAGACCTTCATATGCTTCTTACGAAACCACTTCTTTGCTGCCCTGGTGGTGTGCTTAGGCTCATTATCATGCTGAAAGACCCAGCCATGTTTCATCGTCAATGCCCTTGCTGATTAAAGGAAGTTTGCACTCAAAATCATGGCCCCATTTATTCTTTCATGTACACGGATCAGTCGTCCTGGTCCCTTTGCAGAGAAACAGCCCCAAAGCATGATGTTGCCACCCCCATGCTTCATAGTAGGTATGGTGTTCATTGGATGCAACTCAGCATTCTGTCACCTCCAAACACAACGTGTTGTGTTTCAACCAAACAGTTCTACTTTGGATTCATTAGAACATATGACATTTTCCCAATGCTCTTCTGGATAATTCAAATGCTCTCTAGCAAACTTCAGATGGGCCCAGACAGGTACTGGCTTAAGCAGGGGAACACGTGTATATCTTCCATTTTTTATTATTGCTCCCACAGTTTATTTCATCACACCAAGCTGCTTGCCTATTGCAAATTCAGACTTCTCAGCCTGGTGCAGGGCTAGTTCTGGTGTCCTTCACAGCTCTATGGTCTTCACCATAGTGAAGTTTGGACTGTGACTGTTTGAGGCTGTGGACAGGTGTCTTTTATACTGGAATGTCCAGCCATCATACCACTCAGGAAGGTGAGGAGTTCTGTGTACCAGGGATGAATGTGCTTTGATCAGACGTGTATATCAACCCAAGAAAAAAAGCAAAAGACCCTGTGAAGATGCTCGTGGAAGCTGGTAAAAGTGTGTCATTATCCACAGAGAAACGAGTTCTATATCAACATGAGCTGAAAGGCAGCTCTGCCAGGAAGCCATTACTCCAAAAGTAACATAAAAAAAGTCAAATTAATGTTTGCAAATGCACACAGGAACAAAACCTTAATTTCTGGAAACATGTCCTGTGGGTCTGACGAAACAAAAATTTAACTGTTTTACCATAATGACAATCATTACGTTTGGGGGGGGAAAGGAAGAAGCTTTGAAACCTAAGAACACTATCCCAAATGTGAAACACATGGGTGGCAGCATCACGTTGTTGGGTTGTTTTGCTGCAGGAGGGACTGGTACACTGATGGCAACATGAGAAAAGAAGATTGTGGCAATACTGAAGAAACATCTCAAGACACCAGTCAGGAACTTAAAGTTTCAGTGGAAATGGGTATTCCAAACGGACAATGACCCAAAGCATACTGCCAAACTAGTTACAAAATGGCTTAAGGATAACAAAGTTAATGTTTTGGCGTGGCCATCCCAAAGCCCTGATCTCAATCCTATTGAAAATTTATGGGCAAAGCTAAAAAAAGAAGGTGCGAGTAAGGCTGCTGCCGCCCGACCACCGTGCGGAGCTGCCGCCTGACCTACACCCCACCTATTGTCTCCTCCCCATAATCCTATAGAATGTAAGCCCGCAAGTGTAGGGCCCTCTTCCCTCTGTACTAGTCTGTCTATTGTAACTTGTATATGTATTTTGTATGTAACCCCCTTCTCATGTACAGCACCATGGAATTAATGGTGCTCTATAAATAAATAATAATAATAATAAGGCAACTTACAAACACAGCTCAATTACAGTACTCCAGTTCTGTCAGGAGGAATGGGCCAAACTTCCTACCAACTATTTTGAGAAGCTTGTTTAAGACATAAATGTTTCTCCCAAGTCATACAGTTTAAGGGCAATGGTACCAAATACTAATGAAATGTATGTAAACTTTTGATTTTGCAGAAAGTAATTAAAATGTCTTAAAACATTCTCTCTCTCATTTTTCTGGCATTCGGCAAATATAAATAACTTTGGTAATCCTAATTGACGTAAAATGGGAGAGGATTATTCTGATTTCATGTCAGATAGTGAGAAAAATCTTAATTACTCACCGGTAATGGGATTTTCAATAGCCCATGACAGCACCACATGAGAGATAGGTTCCGCCCACATCAGGACAGGAAACCCACTGATAAAAAGGCGGTACCTCTCCTCCACATCAGTAGGTTTTCAGAGCCAGAGAGGACCAACAAAACACAAGAAACAGATTAATCACACCACCACCCACGGAAAAACACCCAGAACTAACAATCCCCGAAGGGTGCCCACAACCAGTGAATAGGGGGGGAACTAAGGGTGCTGTCATGGGCTATTGAAAATCCCATTACCGGTGAGTAATTAAGATTTTTCCCTGCCGCCCATGACAGCACCACATGAGAGATTGATATAGACCATCCACCTTAGGGAGGGACCACCGCTTGTAAGACCCGTCTCCCAAAGGAAAGGTCAGTTGTGGAGGACAAGTCCAGCCTATAGTGCCGAAAGAAAGTCCCAGGAGACGACCAAGTAGCCGCCCGACAGATCTGGTCAAGAGAGGCATCCGCCCTCTCCGCCCAAGAGGTAGAGACAGCTCTAGTGGAGTGCGCCCTAATGCCTGGAGGAGGAGTGGCGTCCTTAGCTGAGTACGCTAAACCGATGGCATCCCTGACCCATCTAGCCAAGGTAGCCTTAGAAGCCCCAAGCCCCCTGGACCGCCCCTGAAAGGTGACAAACAGGACCTGAGACTTCCTCCAGTCCCTAGTCCTATCTAGGTACGTGACTAAGGCCCTCCGGACATCCAACGTGTGTAACCTAGCCTCCTTCTCGTTCCGAGGGGGGTCACAGAGGGAAGGGAGCACGATCTCTTGGGACCTATGAAAAGGGGTAGAAACCTTGGGCAAGTAGAAGGGATCAGTCCGCAACACTACCCTATCATCCAGAATCTGGGTATAAGGGTGAACCACAGACAAGGCTTGGAGATCCCCCACCCGCCTGGCCGAGGTGAGCGCGACGAGGAGAAAAACCTTGAGGGACAGCAGTTTGAGAGGGACTTCCCCTAAGGGCTCAAACGGAGGCCCCGTGAGGGCATCCAACACTAAATTAAGGTCCCAAGGGGGAACCCTGGGAGCCGGAACAGGTACAGACCGGGACTTAGATTTAATGAACCTGCAAACCCATTCATTCTGCGCCAGACTACAATGAAACAGAGCCCCTAAGGCTGATACCTGCTCCTTGAGCGTACTGGTGGAGAGCCCCAATTCCAACCCCTTCTGGAGGAATTCTAGAATAGCCGGGATAGGAGGGGGGCCCTCCGCCCGAGCCCCCGACTGAAGGAGAAAGCGCTTCCAGACCCTACCGTAAATGGCTGTGGTGACCGCTTTCCTACTGCGAAGAAGAGTATCGATTAAGCAAGAGGAAAACCCACGTCGAGCTAGCAGCCGCCGCTCAAACGCCAAGCCGTCAAATGGAGAGCCGGGTCGGGGGGGTGACGGACTGGGCCCTGGGACAGGAGATGAGGGGCTTCCGGGAGAACCCAAGGATCCCCCAGAGATAGTGTCCGCAGCCAGTAATATCACGCCCGTTTTGGCCAGAAGGGGGCGATGAGAATAACCTCCGCCCCGTCGGTCCGGATTTTCCGGAGAACCGAAGGCAACAGGATCAGGGGAGGAAATGCGTACAGGAGGCCCTGAGACCAAGACATCTGGAAGGCATCGAGGGCAACAGGATCGTCTCGGGGGTTGAGAGAGCAGAACCTGTCCACTTTCCGATTCGCCTTGGTAGCGAACAGGTCTAGAACAGGGACACCCCGTCACCCTGTTGTCCGAAAGGATCCGAACATGGCGACCTCTCAAGAAGGGGAGGAACCCCTCTAGCGCCTTGAGAACCGCCATGAGCTCCCTGAAGTTGGAGGACTGTCTGACCAACTGAGCGTCCCAGGGACCCTGAAGCACCAGTTGGCGCAGATGGGCACCCCACCCCCAATGGCTGGTCAATGGGTTGTCCATACCAGGACAGGAAACCAAACTGATGTGGAGGAGAGGTACCGCCTTTTTATCAGTGGGTTTCCTGTCCTGATGTGGGCGGAACCTATCTCTCATGTGGTGCTGTCATGGGCGGCAGGGAAAAACATGCATTTGTGTCTTTTTCGATAGTATATATAAATTCTGGTTTCAACCGTGCATATACATCGTATTTTTCTGATTATGAAACGCACTTTTCCTCCCAAAAATTTGGGCGGAAAATGAAGGGTGTGTCTTATAATGGAGAATGTGGCTTACCAGGAGGTGGAGAATGGGCGCTGTGCTTAATGCGGGGGGCTGTGCTGGCTGCGGTGGGTGCTGTGTGGAGCAGGGCGGTGCAGCGGGTGAGATGCTCTGTCGGTGGTGCAGGGTTGTGATGGCTGTGGTGGGGGCTGTGTGGAACAGGGCGGTGCGGTGGGTGATATGCCCTGTCAGGAGCGCAGGCTTCAAATAGTGGCGCCCAGAGTCGGCGCATGTGCAGATGGAATCGCACTCGGAGATAGTGCGTGCACAGATGAGATCTTGGCTCTCCATGTATAGCAACTAGTAAACATCCGTAAAAACCTTGCACATCTAGGCATTCACATACTTGCTGTCTCTTTTTTTATCACTGTCCTCAATATCAACTCCACGACACAGACAGCGCCACTGTTTTCTACAAGACCACTTTTGCATCAGCTATTGACTCGGTTGCTCCTCTCGTGCATGGCAGAGCATGATGAATCAATAGACAACCATGGAACCTCACTAAAAAGCTTCAGCAAGTGTATAGGGTTGCTGAGCGATGCTGGAAGAAAACACTCGCAAGACCACTTCACCACATATAAAAAAAAAAAGTCACATTCCGATTGGCCTTCACCTCTACTAAACAGGATTGCTTCAAAACCTTCTTATTGTTTTTATCCAACCATTCCACCAGTTATCGAATATGTTTTACTCCCTCCTCCGCCCACCACATAAGATCACTCAAACAAGGCAAGTCTTTTCTGCTCAATCATCACGTATAACAGACCATTGCCCTTCCCCCATAACCTTCCTCCCCACCATCACTGAAAGAGAGCTAACTCATTTCCTCTCCAAATCACACTTCACTACTTGTGCACTTGACCTGATCCCATCCCACCTCCTCCTATACCTCACAACCACACTTATTCCAGCATTAATGCATCTTTTCAACCTATCATTAACCTCTGGGACCATCTCTTCTGCTTTCAAACATGCCCCAATCACGCCTATCCTAAAAAAAAAAAAAAAAAACATCCTTCAACTAAGCCTGTACTACCCATATCGCTGCTACCGTTCCCTTTCAAACTCCTCAAACAGCCCGCCCATGCTGAACTTTCCTCCCACCTCTCAGCCAACATTCTTCGACAACCTACAATCTGGCTTCAGTCCCCACCATTCCAACAAAACTGCCTTGACCAGAATTTCTAATGACTTACTGCCAAAGCTAACAGAAAATTCTCAATACTCCTCTTTCTACAACTGTCATCTGCCTTTGACACTATAAACCACTCCTTCCTGCTACAGATCCTCTCTTCCTTTGGTATCAGAGACCATGCCCTCTCCTGGATCTTTTTTTCATACCTTTCCAACTGCACTTTAGCGTCTGCCACTCCCACACTCCCTCCTTATTCCACCCTTGCTATATTGGTGTCGTGCAAAGCTCTGTCCTGGGACCCTTACTCATTCTGAATCTATACCTTTGGCTTGGGAAAACTCATAAGGTATCATTGCTTCTAGTACCATCTATATGTTAATGACACCTCTCTGGCCCAGACATCACCTCCCTACTGTCCAAAATCCTGGCATGTCTACCATATCCTTTTTCTCATCGTGCTTCCTAAAGCTCAAGGGGGACAAAACTGAATTTGTAATCTTTCCTTGATCTCACTTATCTCCACTACTTGATATCTTACAATAAATGACATGTTCTCCGCAGTACCCAGAGTCTGCTGCTTCGAAGTAACCTTCAACTTGTCTTGCCTTCAAACTGCACATTCAAGCTCTCACCACCTCCTGCCACTTACAACTCAAAATATTTACAGAATCCATCCTTTTTTTTAACTCTCAATTTATGAAAATACTAGTCCATGCCTTGATTATCTCCTGCCTTGATTACTGCAACATTCTCCTCTGTTGCCTCACTGATAATACTCCCGCACATATCCAGTCCATCCTTAACTCTGCTGCCCGACTAATCCACCTCTCCCTTCGGTAGTCTTCTGCTGATTCGCTCTGCAAATCCCTTCACTGGCTCCAAATTTACTAACATATTAAATTCAAACTACTAACACTGACCTACAAAGCCATTCATAATCGGTCTCCTCCGAATGTCTCTGAATTAATTTCCCAATATAGTCAAACACGTAATTTCCGGTCTACCCAAGACTTTCTTCTCTCATCCATACTGATCCATTCATCATCCAACTGCCTCCAAGACTCCCAAGTATCTCCCATCTTCCAGAATTCTGTGTCACAACATGTCAGATTACCAGTTACATTCAGAAATTTTAAATGGAACTTGAAAACCCATCTCTTCAAGAAAGCTTACAGTCTGCAATGACCCCACTGCCACCTCACCAACACTTGCACTGCCGCAAACCCCGACAACCTACTTTCTCCTCCCCAGTATCCTGTAGAGTGTAGAAGGGTCCTCTCCCATCTGTACCAGTCTGTCATTGTTAGTTTGTTTACTGTAACTTATATCTGTATTTTGTATGAAACCCTTTCTCATATACAGCACCATGGAATCAATGGTGATCTATAAATACATATTATTATTATTATTATTAATAATCATACATACACTCCAGTCAGAGCAGATTTGTGACACCTGAGAGTCCTGAAAAATGCACTAGTCTTCATGAACTGCCCCCTTACATGTACGAGACAGTAAAGGAGGTGACATTGTGCAAGAGATCAGTGTAGCAGAGTATGATGTTACAAATATATAAGAATGTAAAACTAATGTAATAGATGGTTGTTACTTACCTCAGTCACAATGGATGACCCAGTAGTATCATAAACCCAACCATTAGTACAGCTGGTAAGAGAAATGTTCCTATCACCAGATTTTGTAAGGTTCCTTAGAGGATCAGCACAAATCAGAGACGTCTTGTTCCAATCAATATCATACTGATGACACTGGCTGTTCTGTGTTGACTCATTTAACCATAGAACAGTAAAGTTTAACTCCTCCTCAAAGCTCCAGCCACATTTGTTCTTCAACTCCTCAACCACAGGATTACTGCATCTGAATTGAGGCACAAAGCCTAGAAACACAATGCCCACATATATTGGAGTGAACACTGCAGAAACAAAGCACATGGAAAAGAACAACTGTTTTTGGAACAAGCCAAACTGTCCTATGTCTTCTAAAATATCGTCAAAAGTCGTCATTGTTTCAGAGTATTACAAGATGTCTTTGGGTGGTAGAGAGCCCAATCTTATCAAATGGAGAAGAAACTTCTGAAAAATATCTTGTATATGTAGATCAGTCATTAATGTATAATTTTTAGAATGACAAGTTATCTAATGTTTTGCCTTTTGTTATTACATGACAAACCAGCTTAACCAGTTAGGAGATGCTTGGCAAAGTTAAAATATTTTAGTATGTATAATTTACTAAAATGGGGAATTTAGCCAAGTGACAGGATACATAAATCTCTTCTTCAGAATCAAGTTCCAGTAAGCTGTCATGTTTTGTATTTTTAGTTTTTCTGAAGTGAAAATACAGTGCCTTGCAAAAGTGTTCACCCCCTTGACATTTTTCGTGTTTTGCTACCTCACAACTTGCAATTTCACTGGGTTTTTTGAGGGTTTGCATTAGTTCAGGTAAAGCAATTGCCTACACTTAACATTTGCTTCAGTTTTTATTGTGAAGCAACAAAAAAATAGGACAAAATAAATACAAACTTCAGTGTGCATAACTATTCACCCCCTAAAGTCAATACTTTGTAGGGCCTACTTTTGCGACAATTACAGCTCCAAGTCGCTTTAGATAAGTCTCTATGAGTTTTCCACATCTTGCCATTGGGATTTTTGCCCATTCCTCAAGGCAAAACTGCTCCAGCTCCTTAAAGTTAAATGGTTTCCTCTAGTAAACTGCGCTCTTTAAATCTGACCACAGATTCTCAATTTGATTTAGGTCTGGGCTTTGACTAGGCCACTCCAATACATTTACACTTTTCCCCTTAAAACAGTGTTGCTTTAGCTGTATGCTTTGGGTCATTGCCTTGTTGGAAGTTGAACCTCTGCCCCAGTCTCAAATCACAGATAGACCAAAACAGGTTTTGAATATCCCTGTTTATCGCACCACCCATCTTCCCCTCAATTCATACCATTTTGCTCGTCCTTCCTGCTGAAAAACAGTCATCACCATGTTTTACTGTGGGGATGCGGTGTTGGTTTGGCGCCAGGCATAGTCTTTAACTTGATGGCCAAAAAGTTCAATTTTGGTCTCATCTGACCACAGCACCCTACTCCATACATTTGGGGACTCTCCCAGGTCTTTTGGCAAGCTCAAAACATGCCTTCCAATATTTGTCTGTAAGTAAAGGTTTTTTTCATTGCCATTCTTCCATAAAGGCCAGCTCTATGGAGTGTACAGTTATTGTGATCATATGGGCAGGTACTCCAGGCTCTGTATGACAACTCTGCAGCTCCTTCAGAGTTACCTTTGGTCTCTGTGCTGCCTTTTTTGCTAATGCCCTCCTTGTCCAGGCTGATAGATTTTGGTGGATGATCCTCTCGACGGGTTTGTTGTGATACCATGGTTCTTTCCATTTGATAATGGATTTGATGGTGCTCTCAGGAATCATCAGAGATTGGGATTTTTTTTTAAGAACCCAACCCCGACTTGTACTTCTCAACAACTTGCTCTCTGACTTGTTTGAAGATCTCTTTGGTCTTCGTGGTGTTGTTTGTTTAGTGGCGTCTCTTAATGGTGTTGCAGCTTCTGTGGCCTTTCAGAAAAGGTGTGTATATATTGACTGACCATGGGACACTTAGGCTATGTGCGCACTAGACCGTTTTACCCGCGGATTTGCCGCGGAAATTTCTTGAGAAAGATTAGAAATCTTTCTGCAGACATTTCCCAGCAAAACCTATGTGTAAAAAAAATAGCTGTGCGCATGCTGCGGATTTTTCTCGAGAAACTTTCTTGAGAAAATGAGCATGTCCATTATTACCTGCGGAATACCCCCGGAATTTCTATACTTGCATGTGTCAGGAACAACCTGCGGAAAATCCGCGGTGAATCGCGGTAAAATCACAGCTAATCCGCGGTAAAAATGCATGCGTTTTTACAGCGGATTTGGTGCGTTTTTTTCCCGCAGGTGCGGGAATCTTCAACTCCCAGAATGTCTCTCAAGAAAGTTTCTTGAGAAAAAGTACATTTCTAGTGCGCACATAGCCTTATATTGCTCACAGGTGGACTTCCTTTCACTAAGCATATGACTTATGAAGGTAATTGCTTGCAGCAGATATTTTTAGGTGTTTCATAGCAAAGAGAGTGAATAAATATGCACATAGCAATCTTTATTTATTTTAAACCACATATGTAATTTTTGTCTATTTTTTTTTCACTTCACTTCCCCAACATAGACTATATAGTTCTGAGGCATCACACACAAATCAATTACGAAAATATTTAAACACAGGTTGCAATGTAAAATAGGTAAAAAACCAAGGGTAGTGAATACTTTCACAAGGCGCTGTAGTTTTTTCCAATATTATTTTGCATTTGCACAGCTTTTCTGAGCCCAACTTTGACCTGTTCAAGATTCTCTGCAGACTCAGTATTGCAGCCATGATATCCAAGTAGTCGCAGGAAAAAGCCCCAAAATGCTCTGAATTAACATTTTTCATGTTAAAGCCAGGCCGATTCTAAAAAAAACAGCCATTCATTGCAAAGACCATGAACAAATAGACCATATCCTAAGTTCTTGGACCATTGTGACGGTGGATTTTTTTTTACTATGATGTTACCAGTCACCTCACTAAGCAACACACTTCAGTCTAAAAGACTGGACACTTTTGATCATTACACAATATAAACAAGAGTACTTTTAATTTTATGTAGCATGTCTGTAAGTGAATGGGTGAAGGCGGGGGTCACATGAAAAATGACAGCAAACATTCAGATCTTCTAAAATTAGTTTTTGGGTGGCAGAGTCTGATAGGTTGATACATTCATGTGAACAGATGTCCACCATAAGGACTCATCTGAACTGGCCATCTTGCATCATAAATTTAGAAAGTCTTTAGGAAGGTTTGAACAACGTTCAGTTATTCTTGTGTAACTTAAGGTGATGACATTTATTGTTACTATTTCTTGATGTAGGAAGAACTGTAAAAGTTGTTGAATATACAAGAAACAAACCAAGCAAATAATCCTTGAATTAAATTTTTATTTAGTCAATGCTGGTCAAAGTTAATGTTTGCGCGAGGGTAACATTAGATATTCTATGTCTCTAATAGCAAGAATTGCAACAGAGTAAATCTTTCAACTTATATATACTGAATATACTGTATACACAAGGACGGACACGGTTTGAGAAAAAAACAACAGATTAAGGCTATGTGCGCACGTTGCGTAATTACATGCAGTTAGGCTGCGCTTTGTAGCGCAGCGTAACTGCATGCGTCCTGCGTCCCCTGCATAATCTATGAAGATTATGCAGGGGCCGTGCACACGTGGCGTCTTAGAACGCAGCGCTTCGGCTGCTGCCTGAAGCGCATGTTCTAAGAAGTGACATGTCACTTCTTCCGTGCTCTTTGCCTGCAGCCCCTGCACTGTCTATGGCAGGAGCTGCAGGCAGAGCGCATGGAATCGGCTTTTTTTTTCACTACGGACATTTTCTGCAGCGATTTGAAGCGCACGTGTGCTCTTCAGATTGCTGCAGAGATTTCTGCTGTGACTGTACGCAACGTGCGCACATAGCCTTAGGGATTTTTGAGAATTCCTCCCAAAAAATTTGGGATGCAAGATATTTTGTAATATTCTAGAAAAATGTGCAACTTTTGCTATATGTTTATGAGCACGTGTTTTTTTCCTGTATTTTCCAGTGTGTATGAACGTGCATGTGTATGTTTCGGTCTGTATTTTCCTGTCTTTGAGCTTGTGTGTGTATTTTCCTGTGTGAGTGTCTTTGTTTTTTTTCCTGTGTGTTCATTTTTCTATGTGTATGAACATTTTGGATGCATTTTAGTGTGTGTATTTTTCTGTGTGTATGTACAGTAAATCACAAAAGTGAGAACACTCCTCATTTTTGTAAATTTTTATTTTCGTGAGACAAATGGGAGATATGACACTTTGATACAATGTACAGTACTTAGTGACCAGTTTGTATAACCGTGTAAATTTGGTGTGTCCTCTAAATAACTCAACAACACACAGCTGTTAATGTCTAAACTGCTGACAACAGAAGTGAGAACACTCTAAAGATACGCCTTGTTGCTGGCTGCTGGACTCATAAATTGGCCACTTTATCCGCTATATATCTATTTTTTTTCTATTTTCAAAAGCAGTAAAAATAGGTCCATAATTCATTTACAGAGGTTATCCACTACTTTTACATTGATGCCCTATAAATTAATGTCTGATCGGCCGAGGTCCAACACCCAACATCCCTGGCAAATCAGCTGGTGCTGCCAGTGGCGGCAAACAGACGGAAATGCTCAGTTCCAGAGTTGCACCATCAACGAATTGTGGCCGCTGCTGGGTACTGCTCATACGCCTCCCATATCAATAGGATGCGGATGTTCAGTAACCGGCTGTGGCCGCTAGTAGAAGACAGATCAGCTCCGGAACAGAGCATTTCTGGCTGCCTGCTGCTGCTATCTGCACTAAAAACAGTGCAGGGTGTCGGACCCCAGCCGATCAGACATTGATGACCTACCTAAATGTGGTAGTCCCTATTCACAGCAGCATCTGAGTAGTTAAACGGCCATTTTCACAAGAAAAAAAGCCATGGAATAAATTGCACTAGAATAATAATAGTCGGGGCCAACACCAATCGCGACTGATGTAGCAGGATGTCAGCTATAGTGTACTGCTGCTGCATTTTCACCTGTCAGGGGAAGCTATTCACTTATATCTCAGGTCAGTAAGATGGCGTATTTGTGGTCACTGAAGGGATATTATGCCGGTCTTCAGACAACAGTTATCTTTCTTGTAACTTATATCCTTTTGTGGTAATGTACTGAAAATATCTCAGTTCTGGGAAAACATTACAAACCTCCATGTATTTTGATATGGGTCAGACAAGCTTTGCACAGACAGACTCCTGTGTATGTTCTGGTCTCTGATGCATCATTCCTAATTTGACCATCATTGGCAGACATGGAGGCGCCTCGTGTCCCCCAAATTAGCTCGACCAGGAAAGATGTTTCCATGACAAAGGCAATGTCAGTAAAAACAATTACTGAACGTCCACAACTAACTGATGGTCACGGATTTTCTATATATCAATTAAAAATTATAGCATAATCTAAGAACTAGAGTACATTTTATTATGATTATAGTTTCCCCATATATAGTATTATTAACTAATCTAAAGTTGTAGAATTTTTTATTTTTTTTTAATAGCCTTTAACACAATTTTAACTCAATCAGTGATGTGCAATACTGATCAGAGCACTGCGGCTGAAAGTTGGACTCCTGGAGATAGGGAGGATTCAATGTAAAAAATATACTGTATATGCACAGTGCACAGTGTGCACAGAAAGCTGTCAATCAGTGGTGTGGGTGGGGTTGTAGAGCTCAGCCTTCAGAGACCTGGTAGATCTGCAGCAGATAACATTTTTATGAAATCTACACATGTAAGCAACACATAGCTGGAAGCTGTGTCTCTACCACCGGATCATGCTACTGTCAGATAGGATAGTGAAAACCTGGTGACGTATTTCCTTTAATGGAGTTCCTATGAAGTACACAAGGAACTTAAAATGCATATTAAAATAAGTACAGCAGTTCTGCAGCTCTGGGTGAAACGTTATGTGAAGGGCGATACTAGTTTGCTTTGGGGTAAAATAGTTTTCTCATGAGACTGTGATTGAAGTTATCTGCACTGTAATCAGCTCGACGTACAACAAGATAGTATGGAAACTACACACCCCAAAAAAAATAAAATAAATCACAAATCCTTTATTTTTGGTTTAAATGTTTTAATTAATTTCCTCAATACTTTTATATTACATGTTGATCAAAAATGGAAAAAAGTCCATTATACCAATCACCCCAAAGAAATAAGAAGATACAAAACTGGGCAGCAGATTAGACAAATGTGATGTACCTGTAGTTAATGTTACACAATGGTCAATGCGAAGTATTGGCTTCTATATACTCCACACTGTAATGTCCATGGTAATTATTATTGAGCATTGTCAATCATGTGTACCTCACATTACCTTTGCATCAAAGGAAGCTTTGAATTTCAATTAGCATGTTACCTAAATTGTACAGTGTTATAACAAAGCATAGTACCATTTCTTTACATGAAATAAACACTGTATTATGTGCATCATTAAATAATTATTTTCTGGTTGTCTATAAATTAACATGATTAACTTAAAAAGCTGCAGAGACATGGACTGTAGCATCCTCATTATTACAGTGCGCACAGCACACAGTCGGGATTCTTTGGCGTTACTGGTGAGCATGTGCGAACACATGACTGCAAGTATGCGATTTGCCTACATGCAGTCACATGCAGACTAGACGTGCTGCAGCCTTGTTCACTAAAAGAAAACAAAGCACGTCTAGTCAGAATGCAATTTGCATAATTCCAGACACATACTTGTGATCATGTGACCACAGCTCTCGTCAGCAACACCAGTGCGCACACTGTAAGGATTCAAAAACATCACAAAACCAGAGAACCTCTTTAATATAAAAGCCTATGGAATAACTTTTTAATATACTATGTGTTTTTCAGCATGTCTGCTTGTTGTCAATGAGTGAAAATATTCTTGATTACAATTAGGCCTCATTTAGATATTTGTTCTTTTTCCTCAGGTGTGGAAATAAACAGCCATTTTCAAGTGTTGGATCATATTTTCATTAATTTTTGGGAAAATATGTATTTTTCTGGGGTTTATTTTTACCATCAGTTGTGTTTTTTGTATGCAAAAAAAAAAAAAAATAAAAATTGCAAGGTCAAAATGGTCTTAACAGATTCAAGTGTAATGACAGCTTAGCCACTATGCACATGACAGGAGCAGTGTGTATTCATGTACTGTCCACGAATTTCATCCATGGCTCAAATTAATAACGGACATGCTCTTTTTTGGGTACATGTTGCATCCGTGAATAACATGGGTAGCACACCTAAGGAAAAAATATATGTCTGAATGAGGCTTTGGACCTATCCTGATCATTTCCCTTTAATGACAAGCTTGTTATTAGAAAATTACCTATTGTTAAACGCAGATTTTTGACATCTGTTTTTTTTTTTTTAAAAAAAAAAAAAAAAATAAAAAAAAATTCCTTCATATCTCTTATATAATCTTAATTAAAAAAAAACTAAATTAGAATCTTCCAATTTTAACACTGGCCACTGGGGCTTTTTTTAGACCCGTACGTACTTCCTATCTTTTCAGGAAGAAATTTACAGCAGTTTGCTTATCAACAGAGGAGGGATTACAATGACAGGTAACATTTCTATAAAACACTGATAACAGAGCATTCACAAAAAGTCACAGCTGATTCTGCTCCCCCTCTCATCATAATCACCTTTGCACATGTTCATTATAAACGTCAATACAAAAGATTTGATCGGAGTCTGTTTATTGTAGCTATGTACATTTGTTGTTTCTTTAAACAACGGGAAGCTGGAGTCTAAAAGAAGCCCCAGTGACCAGATTATGATATAGAAAAAAAACCTGTTAAAATTAAAAATAAAAAAAATTAGAAAAAAAATCTGATTTAAACAATAAGTCGTTTTTCGTTTTCATGAAGGAAATCTGATGTGCTGGATCCTTCTCTCTGATAACATAATTGTCAGCAGCCAATCACTTAATTATCTGGGAAATAAGCCCCTGTCAGAGGAGTTTGTCAACAGCTCATGTTTAAAATAGTCGCATTACATTATGGAATTCTCCATTAAATTCTGGATTTGAGCCTGAAAATATCATATTATTGCCCATGTTCAATGAGAGATGGTAGGAATAACTGATGCATACAGTATGGTATTTCAATACAAGACTACACTTAGCCTTACACACAAAAAAAAAACCAAAAACACAAACACAAGGTGCCTCTTTATATATTAGACTTGACTAAAGAGGGTGGGCAAAAGAACAGATAAAACAAAAAAAACAATCTGTATAGAAATCTGTAGGCAATACCTGAAAAGAAAGTGCAAAATGAGAAAAAACCCGAAACTTTAAAATGTTTTTGCAATGGGGAAAAGGAATGTTCTTTACATAGGTATTTAGCTAATAAGTATAATGAGACAGCCATGCATAAGATGTGTTGTCATTTTCTCTATTTAAGAATGTCTATAAAGGGGGAGATCCCTCATCTAAGAGAGTAACTACAAGTTTCTCCCTCTGGAGGACCCACATTTATTTCAGTGTGTAATAGGTTATTGGTACTACAGGGGTATTGAATAATTGCTCTGATCACCAGGGTCACAACTGCAGAACATTGTGTGATAACCTTATCATCCGGAGAAACATCTCAACCATAAAACATGCCTAATGTGGATATTTTCTTTAACGGTAACGTGTGCAAAATAAGGCTAATATTGGGCATTATAATTATGAACGTTCTTCTATTGGGCATTATAGCTATGAATGTTCTTCTATCGGGTATTATAGCTATGAATGTTCTTCTATTGGGCATTATAGCTATGAATGTTCTTCTATCGGGTATTATAGCTATGAATGTTCTTCTATTGGGCATTATAGCTATGAATGTTCTTCTATCGGGTATTATAGCTATGAATGTTCTTCTATTGGACATTATAGCTATGAATGTTCTTCTATTGGGCATTATAGCTATGAATGTTCTGTTGGGCATTATAGATATGAATGCTCTTCTATTGGGCATTTATGCCTATGAATGTTTTTTTATTGGTCATTATAGTTATGAACGTTCATCTATTGGCTATTATAGCTATGAATGTTCTTCTACTGGGCATTATAGTTCTGAATGCTCTTCTGTTGGGCATTAGTTTATAGTTCTGAATGGATTCATTGATTGTCATGAAAAAAAAAAAAATATATATATATATATTGTAAGTTAAAACCACAAATACAACTGTTCTTATGCCACAAACAGGCCTTATAATTCTGCTTCAAGTTTAATGATTGTTTCCGACACATTGTAATAACTTAGTTTTTCTATTGGACACCGTGCACAGGACAGCAGCAGATATGTACATATATTTATATAAGAAATACTTCTTCAGGATGGATCACTAAAACAAAAAGTGGATATTCCTAACACAATAAATCATAGTCTGAATTTAATGCAATGGTACCTGTAAATATTACCAGATAGGAGTGCATTACTTGTTCTGTCCCTTCATTATTTTAACACCCTGCCGGCAGGACTAGTATAATTGCTTCATACAGCCAACCTGAGTTGTAATTCAAGTGAATAAATAAGTCACACTTGATTTGTGTTGCCAGAGACAGAGGATCCAATAAGAAAGGAATTAGCACGTATCTTCTGACTTTCATTGATTGCGAAGAGCAATTTACGTAATACAAGAAGGTACCAGCTCCCGTAGTAAGAAAGGAAGTTACAATGATTATATCTACCATTTAGTGCAGGGATTCTTAAAACAAAATACTGCACATAAAGCTTCCTTTAAGTCTCCAGTGCAGAAATTCCATACAATTCCATCACCGCTGTAAGCCGAGAATGGAAAAAATTCCCTGTCTTCCCATGTACCAATTTTATTTCAACCTATAAAAGGTTATTAAAAAAAAAACGAAACAAAGAAAAACTTGCGCATATTTGGTTGCGGTAGCATTGTCCATTTAAACAAAAAAAAATTTTTAGGCACAATTAGGAGGAGGGGTTAATAATGCAGCATTGCACTAGACATTAAGCATGTCCTCATCACTGTCATCATGAAAGGAAGCTACAGGAAGCTTGTCCTCCTTTTTACGCTCAACAGATCTGGATTTTCCAGTCTGTTCTCGTCCTCCGTTAGCTATTCCGATCAAGTTCTCATCACTGCCAGAAGCGTACTGGCCTACAGACCGGTTAGCATTTCTCTGTTTGTTTCTCGCAGATTGTATTCGGACTTCAGGGACCGTTAAAACCTCGTCTTCACTGTCAAGATCATCAACATGCAGTGACGTAAAGGCTCCAGGTTTAACGCTCCTAACATGGCCATTTGCTTGATGTGGTTTTCCGTGGCTGACAGACACTTCCTCCATGAGCCATTCAGTTTCGTTATCCACTTCTTCTTCTGTGTTGATCTGAACAATGAAAACCAGAGAGTTACGCTAAATCACAGAAAATCACAAAAAAGTTTAGACACGGAAATTGTGGATTATAGAAATCAGAAAAAGTGTAAGTCAAGGGAGATACATAAGGCTGATCATTGTTAAACATGCAGTCAAAATACTTGAAAAATAACTTAACCCTTTTTCCCTTCACTATGGTGTCCATCATGGACAGTTATGCAAATTTGTCATTCTCTTCAATAGGGAATTTGGCTTCCCACCTGTTAAAAAATATAAGTGACCTCCAAATACTTTGCGTTCTCCAGGCTTTTAGTATCTTTGTGTAGTATGTGTATTTCCTGCCTATGTAATTAGAGCTTGGATTCTGTGTGCACTGGGGGCAACATCTCCGGATTGAGACCGGCCCAGGTGCTAATGAGCCCGAGTAGCCCTTTCATGCTTTATTAAGCAGGCTTAAACTGCACCTCCCACAAGTTAGCCTACACCAAAAGAGTTTGTCCAAACATAGAACATTTTGCACAAAGGGAAATTAACTTTGAAGGGGTATTCAGATCCCCAAGATCCTATCCCAATATGTAGTAGGTGTAATAATATGAATATTAGCAAATACATCCAAATAGAAATGTGGTATAATGACCCGCCCCAGGGCCGTGGGGTACTCGGTTCCGGGTGTTGGTTAATGGGATGTCACGGGGGCCTGTGCCCGGTTCCGTGGCCCTGGTGGTCGCTGAAAGTCAATAAATAATAAAAATTAAAAAAAAAAAATAAAAAAGAACAAAAATAAATAAATAAAAGTATTTTGTGACGCCGCCTACGGTTCCAGTATGGTTACTGGGGCTGCAGGTCAGACCTCTGGGGTGATGGTTAGGCAGCCAGTTGTTTACGCTTCCCGTAGGTGAAGCGGGGTCCCCAGGGCAGTTTTAGTAGTACACAGATATGGTGGTTTTTCTTCACAGCCTTTTCAACTGTCACTTTAGTGCAGCAGCCTATGGCTTCTCAGATGAAAGAAATAAAGTGCGTCACACCAATTCATTAACTCTGACCAGGTGTTACTTGCAGGCGTTATTAAAAATGAGTTCAGTTTCTGATGTTACAGTTTTTGGGTAATCTGGGAACAGTTCAGGATCTCTGCACGAGGTTAGTTGTGTGGCCTCCCTGCTGCGCTATGTTTCTCCTTGGTACTAGGCTGCCTGTAGCTATACCTTGTCCCTCTCTCACTGTCTTCACCTGTATGTCAGGCGGCGGGAGCTTCTCTGAGGGGCACTGCTGTACTCACTGCGGTCCCTAAGCTCTATGTAGCGGCTTTGCCTTCAGGTGCTGCTGCGGCTAGGAGATCTGCAGTCTCCCTGGCCCCCGGTCTTTATTGCTGGGCAGATTAGATCCCTCAAAATCTCGGACGCCGGTGTCCGATAATCAGTGCTGTTCCTTGGGGATGAACTGGTCAGGCTCCACCTCCCCGGTCTCTCCTCTTTTGCCTCACTCTTGATCCCTCAGGCAGTCACACAGTTACTTGTGCGGGCTAAGCACTGCCTTCTCCATTTTGATGTCTTACCTCACTCTCTGCTCGCACAGTCTCCCTTTCTCCAACAGTCAAATGTCTGTCTGACTCCGCCTCCAAACCTGGCCTTAAAGGGGACCCCACCTGAACTCGACTTGTAAAGCTCCCCCTCCAGGCTTGGAGTGGAGATGTTGTATGTGGGATTACCTGATTCGGAGATCCTTCCCTGCCCAGGTACAGGTATATTTGTGGCAACTGAACCCTGGGGTGCCACATATAATTCTTCTGATTAGCCATCTTGCTTACCTCATGTTCAGGGCATTGCAGTACCTTCGGTATCCCATGGTTATGATTATGACCAAAAGCAACTAACTACCTGACTATATGAGTATGCGTAACCATGGATACCGAAGGTCCTGCAATGCTCTGAAGATGAGGTAAGAGACATGGCTATATCATGAGAACTATACTACATTTCTAATTGGAACTATTTCAATATTCTATTATACCTTAGGATAGGATCTTGGAGATGAAAACACCCCTTTAAGTACCTTCTAAAAGACCTGACTCTCCAGCAGGAGTCTGGTCTGAAACTCTGGGTTGTGCAAACCCATCATGATGTATGGTATCCCACAGCTGTCCATGGCAGCCTTTCGTGTTAAAACATGAGATATTTCATGTTGCTTTGGAATTAAGGAGTGAAGCCTTCATAATAAAAAACAAACAACAGGTACAGAACTGTACCTGCTGGTATAATGATGTAGGCTTCACTATTTTAGTCAAACACACAAGTCTTATGTTTAGATGTTTAAAGCTGCTGCAGAACATCATACCAGGTTCCTAAAGTTCAGAAAACTCTTGCCGGAATGTTGGCTCTTTCAGCTGAAAAGGTGCTTACAGTCAATTTACCCAATTTTTTTTTTTATTAATTACCGGTATATCAAAAACAAACATTTAGGGTATGTCTAACCCTTGTTTGTTTAAAGGGAACTCCTCATCAGATTCATGCTGCCTGAAATATAGGGAGATCACTGGCTGTGCAACTGCAGTTAGGAACCTGCTACTCTGAAATTCTGCGGCAATTCAAAGAAATCATATGTTGGAAAGCCGTCCTGGGACTGTGTCTCCGAATATTCCCTGGATGGCTTCATTTAGTCTACACTATATTACAGTTGGCTGCAATTGCACAAACAGTGCCCGATTCATGCTGCCTGTGGTTCCTCTCACCATTAGACGGATGAGAGGTTACCTTTAATAAAAAAAAAAAAAAAATAATAATAATAATAATAGTAATAGGAGAACTTTGACTAAATTGCACACTACAATACAAAGGTAACTGTATTCCTACAGTGACCGTTAGATCACAGCTTTACATTTATTTCAAAACCCACTAGAGAACTTAAAACACTAATAAATAATTTTGCATCACTGTAATGGTATTGATCTGAAGAAAAAGATAAGCAGGTCAGTTTTACAAACTAGTAAAGGCCATCAAAAATGATACTGGGGGAATTGCTGAACTCCCTCCCCCCCCCATAAAGATCCAACTTATCCCACCAAAAATAAATCCTCATGTGATTATATTGAAAAATAAAATACAGCAGCTATGGCAAAAAATTAGGGATAAAAAAAAAACAACTTTTCATTGGATTTGGGAGTGAAGTGAAGAATGATGTGATTGTGGTGTACCTTTCCTTTCTCTCATAATTAGTAATTTCCAAAATAAGAGTTTTATATACTATAACCTGACAGACTTTTTTAGGCTAAATGTTAACAAATAACATGGGAGTCCTTGTGTCTTGAAGAGCAAGTACTGACATGACTCTGGCGTACATGACGTTTGTGTGAAGACTATTAGATGGCCACCATTTTACCTTGGTGTACTTGTAGGACACCGTGGAACTTCTCCGGCAGCAGTTGGTTAGCTTGTACATTACTGTTTCCCTTAAAATAAATATAAAAGTGGAACACGTCATTTATCAAATTAGGTATTAGACAAAAAAAAAACAAAACAAAAAACAACAAGCAAACCTTAGAAGAGTAAGCAACAAATCAGCAGTGAGATTAACAATTACTGGAAAACTGGTTATGTGTTGTCACAGATGAATGTTAAAGGGCACCTGTCATCATATTTCCAAGTGACTTGCTCTCCTGCTTTCTTCTAACTCCCTATTAAGCCACGTTCAGTATTTCATCAGTTTCTTTACACCAGCATTTGTAAGCCAACATCAGAAGTGGTGCCCTTGTTTTTATTGTACTTTTCCTCTGATTGTATACAGTAACTACTGGTTTTGGCTTTCAAATATGGAGGTTAAAAAAAAAAACCTGATCGATCAAATATTCAGTGTGCACGTGGCCTTACACAACACAGCCAGGTACACATTAATTAACCGTCAGAGATACCTTTTGGTTGCCTGGTCAGACAGTGGATCCTTGCCCCATGATAATCTCTGTAAAGCTCTGTGGAATAGGATCGTGCTATATAAGCCATTCATGATAAAGTTATCCGCACTTCCTAGCAGTCAGTCATACAGAAAGAACCTGCCTGCCACTTTCATCTTCTGCTATACAGACAAATGTTTGATTCAATCATTACCTAGAACTATTTGCCAAATAAACCATAGCATGTACCATAATATGCAGCGTCTTAGTCATCAAATGTGGGAAAACAACAAAGTTCAATAGCGACATTTAAGAAAGAGATAATTAAATTTCTTACAATATTAGGTATAATTTGCATCATTTGTCCTAATACAGTAGCCCCTGTATCCAGGGATCACACCAATTATCTATATAACCACGAAGAACCATTTGGGACGGTGCATTACCTTTAGAAATTCAACTTTGTAAATGATAATTTTATATTAAATTTAATAACCATGTGTGTCAATTATGGAGTCATCAAAAATATCACACTGGACATATCATTGTGCCAGAGACATAATAGTAGAAAACAACTGCTTTACCTTATGTGAAATACATAACCCAATAAAAATTATCCAAGGTGGTTAGTCTAATTAACTTGTGCTCATTCGGGTGTATATCGTGTATCTACTACAATTCCATATTCTCTGCAACCAATATATTATAGGATATTCAGCTTGGTGTATTTTACCCACGTGGTAAAATACACCAAGCTGAATAACATATAATATATAGGATTAGTGTAGTGTGCAACAAAGAAATAAAGTTTGAAAAAGTCACCCACCCTCCACCGGACGTGATCTGCCTATGGCTGGCTGTATGTGGACAGAGGCTAAAACTGCCAATTAGTGATTCTGAACAACCTCAGGCCAAGGTCGGAGCACTGGAGGTTCGGTTTGTTTGATGCCAGCGAACCATACCTCCAAAGATTGACCACTTCTAGTGAGTATAAGACAAGGGGATAACATTTAAAGCACCACTCCAGCGGTGAAATAAAAAAAAACAAAGCTGGAGTGGTGCTTTAGTAAGTAAGCTGCATGAACAGGTTTCTTCTTTTAACCACTTTAAGGTTTCCAAACCCTGAAGTAGTTACAAAAAAAAAAAAAAAGTAGCAAAAGATGGAACATGTGCAAAATAATGTCAATTTTTTTAGCACTTTTTCTGGCAGATTCCACTAGAAAAAGATGCCATATGCACATTCACTTATGTGGAATTTATATTGAGGAGCGTTGGGACCACCCTAGGGGCAATTGTAAGACCATGTCAGGGTGTGGATTCTACTAGATGCTAAAATTGTTCTGGAGAAATGTTAGCTTTTCACAGTTGCAGCAAATTAGGTGGAGTTACTGACTTGCCCGATACCAGAGATACTCTATGGCCCAGATTCATTAAAGCAATTTTTTCAGAATTCTGGCATTAACTGCTTAAAAGGTTGCAAAAATGTAGCGACCTTTGGTGTTGTCATACCAGATTCTATCAACTACACCAAAAAAAAGGCAGTGCTGGGGCAGGGTAGAGAAGTGACAACACAGCTTGTCTAATTTATGATGAGCTGGGGCATTCCATACACCAAAATCTTATTCCAATCAGAGACTGGAGTAATATTTCTAGTGAGGCGTATTATTCAGACACTCCTGATTTCTGAAGAGGTGTAAATAGTTTCATGACTCAGAATCGTCTGAATCCAGAATGCCTCCTCATCAAGATTGGAGACAAAAATAGCCAGTCTCGATGAATAGCGGCTTATATGTTATAATTCTGTGGACCGTGATAGGCATATGCAGCCCTTGTGTCACTGTGATACTGAAGGCATTCTGCCATAGAACAAAAAGCTACCAAGAAATTGCGGGGAAAAAAAAAAAAAAAAAAAAAAAAAAAAAAAAGCATTCCCCACACCAATACCCCACATTCGCCAACTTGAAGTGTCCAGACTTGACAGGAAAGATCCTTTGATTCATGCTGCTTTCACCTTTGGCAGAATTCAGACGCCTATGTATCATGGTCTGAGTGTGCACCACTATGCATGAACTACCCATGGGTCATGTGAAGCATGGCCAGTCCATAGGACACAGATGTCTGAATTCACATCAATTATGACACTTCCATCAGCATGGTGCTACAGAAATCTGGAGTCACGTGAGCAGTACTGTTCTACTATTCAGTTATCCAATTTGCACACTGCACTGGGTCTATTTTTAGGATTCCTATATATTAGGAGGATAGAGGTCTTGTTCTCTCGTGTTCACAATCCAGAAAGGAAGACATAATGGATTCAGCTCTTTTCCTTGTAGTAAATATGAGACGCTGAAATAGCCGTATTTAAATTTTTCCATAAACCAGATGCACTCAGGAATGGCCAATTCTTCACCTATCTTACTACATTCCGTGCTACATGACTCCTACATTATGCCAAATTAGAAAGATCCCAGAGGAGGTCACACATGATGCCAATAGTACCTGTCCTACACACCATATCTTCACTTCCTTACATGGGAAATACAGATGACAAGCTACCTAGCAGGTGTGACGGGGTATGCAACAGAGCAGTGAGGGACGCCAGACCAAGGAACAATCCAAAGGGCTTTATTGGAACCACAAAGAATAAGCAGCAAACATAAATATAAATCCTTCAAATCTGCAAGGAGTCCACAACAGAAAAACAAAAGATCCAGGGGCACCGCCTGGTATTCCGATGCCAGGGGAATTAGGGCAATGGTCCTTATATGAGTTCCTTGAGTCCAACAGGTGAACAACAAAATGCAATCCCACGTGGCCGCGGATCTCCAGTCTGTAACAGTCCACACACACAGACCCCAGGATCCAGCCTCAGCTATGGATCCTAGTCCTTCTCCAGCCGAGCTCCAACTAACTGAACTAACATGTTCTTCTCTCCTGGGATCAGCCCCTTAGTTGGGCATACCTCCCCCTGGCCATTTGATGCATGAATGGACTTTAGACTGCTGGCTCTGTTCTGTTTACCAAGTTGTAGATTGGAGAAGTCCCATGCTGAGAAGAACAATAGATATGCAACCCCCACCAAATCAATGACAATAGCTATTGCTGAAGCCTGAGTGCAATATGATACAGGCTGGGGGAAGGTATAGTCACTTACATCCCAAGACATAGTATTACAGCAAATACAGTGAGAAGGTAAAATACATCACATGGCATCTTATAGAAAAATATGGAATGGAGAAAACTACATACATCATGACAATTCCTTCCCCTCCCAACTTGTGTACGTACTAGGGACCTCTACAGGTCACTGGTTAAGTACACACAGGCAGAGCGTTACTTACATGTGGCTTCATGCAGCCACGAATTGGCATCGTAGCTCTCCCACATCATTGCCCAGGAGAACAGCTGCAGGCAGACCACCCATCACCCCAACCACACATCGCCTGACCCCAAAACCAAAGTTCAGATCCACAGTGGCTGTGGGAATAGTCCTCCATTGTCCACCCGCCAGTTCAATGACAATCCCAGGTCCTCTATGGATTGCCTCAGGCCGAACCACTCGGGGATCAGCCAGTGTGAGGAAAGCACCCGAGTCACAAAATCCAACAAGTCTCTGTCCATCCAGCACAACCTCCTGCAAGTGCTTACCTCGATGAGCAGAAGTCGTCATAACTGCGGGTCGCATCCCGTAAACTCCTGGTGGTGCAACATGGGGGGCTGAGTCACTAGGCCAGTCCTCACATAGCGGTGCCACATCTTCCTCCATGGCGCTGGGCTGTAAATAATTAACAATCCGATTGGGCGCAGGATCAGTCCTCATTTGAACAGCTGGGCAGGAGACTTGCCGATGCCCTGGCTGTCCACATTGATAGCATCTGAGCTGGGTCTCCCTCCATCCAAGGCGTCCTCTTGGGTAAGGGGTAGGGGAACTTGGAGGCCGGCTCCCACCTGAAGGTGCTGTAGGGGTTTGAGGATGATTCCTCCATGGGCTGGCTGGGCATGAGGCCTGCAAATGCCCGGGATGCCTACAAACATAACACCTGCGCTCTGTTACTTCCTCTCCCCGGCGTATTCCAGAAAGTGCAGTAGAAGCAACTGGAGGCACATTAACACGGGTATCAACATGTGGTGGCTTAGAGGAACGGGGAACAATCGGGACAGAATAACTGGGGGCATCCGGTGTTGTGGAGCTGTTAGGCGTCTCTCCATCCTCCAACAGAACCCTCCACTGAGGCTTGATGGTGAGAGCCTCATCAGCGAGAGCAGCAGCTTCCTCCACTGTCGCTGGTTTTCTCTCACGCACCCATTCCCGGATCTCAGCGGGGCACTGGGCAAAGAATTGTTCTTTTAGGATGACCTGCAGGAAGGTCTCCCAAGATAAGGCCTCCTCTGCCTCCAGCCAGCGATTACATATTTGTTTGAGTCTATGAGCATATATCTTAAAAGACACTTCCCCATCACAGGCTAAAGCACGGAACTGAGTCCTGTAAGTGTCTGGGGGTCACAGCATAATGTTCTAGAATAGTCTGTTTAATATCCGCATACTCACAGTTCCACCGAGGGTCCATAGCTCTATAGGCTTCAGCAGCTCCCCCCTCTAGGAGCCCAACCAGATGCCGGACACGCTCCCTGTCCGGGACTTCCATTAATCGACACTGATGCTCAAAGTCCTGGAAGAAGCCCTCAATGTCGCCTGCAGCCTCATTAAACGGCTTAAAGTCTTTGCGGGACACTTTGGGAAGTTCCCTCATGATGGGTGCTGGGGTTACAGTCTGTCTGGAACCTCTCGCGGCTTCCACAGCGAGCTGCTTATCCAGCAATGCCATCTCCTCCATCCTGCGCTCCTTCTCTTCAGCTCCACGCATGGCCTCCCTCTTATCTTCTATGGTGGCCTCATCTCCAAGCAGTGCCATCTTTTCCTCATACCACACAACCCATTGACTTTTTTGGGTATTTACCTCCAGCTCCCGTCTTTCTTCCGTTTGCTGTGAGGATCCTTCCTCCACGTCATTTTGAGAGCAGACTCCTTCTAGCGCCTCAATCAGCTGCTCCTTGGAGAGTCCTTTGAAACGAACTCCTACTTCACGGGCCTTTGATTGCAGGCTCCCCAAAGTCCAGGTCTTGTACTCTGCAGTGCTGGTTAATGATGTTGAGCCATTGTCCTCCATTCCTTCTGCTCTGATCCCACCGCTGCCAACCAGTTTGTGACGGGGTATGCAACAGAGCAGTGAGGGACGCCAGACCAAGGAACAATCCAAAGGGCTTTATTGGAACCACAAAGAATAAGCAGCAAACATAAATATAAATCCTTCAAATCTGCAAGGAGTCCACAACAGAAAAACAAAAGATCCAGGGGCACCGCCTGGTATTCCGATGCCAGGGGAATTAGGGCAATGGTCCTTATATGAGTTCCTTGAGTCCAACAGGTGAACAACAAAATGCAATCCCACGTGGCCGCGGATCTCCAGTCTGTAACAGTCCACACACACAGACCCCAGGATCCAGCCTCAGCTATGGATCCTAGTCCTTCTCCAGCCGAGCTCCAACTAACTGAACTAACATGTTCTTCTCTCCTGGGATCAGCCCCTTAGTTGGGCATACCTCCCCCTGGCCATTTGATGCATGAATGGACTTTAGACTGCTGGCTCTGTTCTGTTTACCAAGTTGTAGATTGGAGAAGTCCCATGCTGAGAAGAACAATAGATATGCAACCCCCACCAAATCAATGACAATAGCTATTGCTGAAGCCTGAGTGCAATATGATACAGGCTGGGGGAAGGTATAGTCACTTACATCCCAAGACATAGTATTACAGCAAATACAGTGAGAAGGTAAAATACATCACATGGCATCTTATACAAAAATATGGAATGGAGAAAACTACATACATCATGACAGCAGGTCTATCAAGAAAGTCTATTACTACATGGTTGGGGCCTGCACAGAATATTACGGACCACACACTACACTCCTGGTCTAAAGGGTATGTGTTCGATTTGTGAAAAACAAAAGATAGAACACGTGTGTGAATGAGGCATTGTCAATGGCACTCAAATTAGTCTTCTACTGTTATAGTCTGTGTGTTTACATGAACAACAAGCTGTGCATTAAGACATGTTAGTTGGAGCATCATTGTTGTATTAGACTGTAGTACTGTGCAATGCTTATTAGCCAGTCTATTAGTCTTTAAGTAGAGGCTCGACTAGTCTGGGATTGATAGCTCCGACTATAGCTCATTCAAAAGTCACCCAGGTCACTAAATGTTTTTCCGATTTTAGGCTCTGTGCGCACATTGCGTTTTTTTCCGCAGATTTGCCGGGGTTTTTGCTGCAGAAAAGGTGCGGTATTTGTTCCTAATTTTGCTGCAGTCCTTCCCCAGCAAAATCTATGGGAAATCCAAAATGCTGTTCGCACACTGCGTTTTTTCTCCCCTATAGGTTTCGCTGCAGATTTTCTGCAGCAAAAAAGAGAATTTTGTTTGCTTACCGTAAATTCTTTTTCTTATAGTTCCGTATTGGGAGACCCAGACCATGGGTGTTTAGCTTCTGCCTCCGGAGGACACACAAAGTACTACACTAAAAAGTGTAGCTCCTCCCTCTGAGCTTATACACCCCCTGGAGAACCAGATCTAGCCAGTTTAGTGCAAAAGCTGAAGGAGAATAGCCACCCACAAGTAAAACAGAGTAAGAACCGGAACAACCCACGACAACAGCCGGTGATAACACCGGTGATAACACACGGAACAAGAAATTGCCAACAGGCAACAGGGAGGGAGCTGGGTCTCCCAATACGGAACTATAAGAAAAAGAATTTACGGTAAGCAAACAAAATTCTCTTTTTCTTTATCGTTCCTATGGGAGACCCAGACCATGGGACGTCTCAAAGCAGTCCATGGGTGGGAAATAAACAGAAAAACTAAGAAGTAGGCGGAGCCTAACTTCACAAATGGGCGACAGCCGCCTGAAGGATGCGTCTGCCCAAGCTCGCATCTGCCGAAGCATGAGCATGCACTTGGTAGTGCTTCGAAAAGGTATGCAGGCTAGTCCAAGTGGCAGCCTGACAGACTTGCTGAGCCGTAGCCTGGTGCCTGAAAGCCCAAGAGGCACAGACAGCTCTGGTCGAATGTGCCTTGATCCCCGGCGGGGGAGGCACCTGAGTGCACTGGTAGGCGTCCGAAATGGTCGACCTAATCCAACGGGCTAAGGTCGGCTTAGAAGCAGAGAGGACCTTGCGCCGGCCTGTGGTTAGCACAAAAAGAGAAGTGCACCGCCTAAGAGCAGCGGTGCGAGACACATAGATCCGGAGAGCACGCACCAGATCCAGAGTATGCAACGCTTTTTCAAAGTGATGAACAGGAGCCGGACAAAAGGAAGGTAGGGTAATGTCCTGGTTAAGGTGGAAAGGAGAGACCACCTTAGGAAGAAAGTCCGGAGTCGGACGGAGAACCACCTTGTCTTGATGAAAAACCAAAAAAGGTGACTCCGAGGAGAGCGCAGCCAAATCAGAGACTCTCCTGAGGGAAGTTATGGCCACCAGAAAGGCCACTTTCTGTGAAAGACGAAACAAAGAAACCTCCCCAAGGGGCTCAAAGGGGGGTTTCTGCAAAACCGTGAGAACCAAATTAAGGTCCCAGGGATCTAAGGGCCGCCGGTAAGGCGGAATGATGTGAGACGCGCCTTGCATGAAGGTGCGGACCTGAGCCAGCCGAGCGAGACGCCGCTGGAACAGCACTGATAGAGCTGAGACTTGTCCCTTAAGAGAATTGAGGGACAGTCCTAGCTGCAGACCGGACTGTAGAAAGGACAGAAGGGTCAGCAAGGAGAATGGCCAAGGAGGATGGCCGGAAGAACGACACCAGGACAGGAAAATTTTCCAAGTCCTGTGATAGATCTTGGCGGAGGAAGACTTACGGGCCCGAGTCATAGTGGAGATTACTTCAGGAGGAATACCAGAAGCCGTCAAGATCCAGGACTCAAGAGCCACGCCATCAATTTGAGAGCCGCAGAATTCAGGCGGAAAAATGGACCTTGTGAGAGAAGGTCTGAACGGTCCGGGAGATGCCACGGCACCTCTACAGACAGATGGAGCAGGTCAGGGTACCAAGCTCGCATGGGCCAGTCCGGTGCAATGAGAATGACTCGACGACCCTCCATTCTGATCTTGCGCAGGACTCTGGGCAAGAGAGCTAGAGGGGGAAACACGTAGGACAGACGAAACTGGGACCAGTCTTGAACCAGAGCGTCCGCGGCGAAGGCCTGAGGATCGTGGGAGCGAGCCACGTAAACCGGAACTTTGTTGTTGTGACGGCAAGCCATTAGATCCACGTCCGGAGTGCCCCACTTGCGGCAGATTGACTGAAACACTGCCGGGATCAGGGACCACTCGCCACCGTCCACGGATTGACGGCTGAGATAATCTGCCTCCCAGTTTTCTACGCCAGGGATGTGGACTGCGGATATGGTGGACTTGGAGTCCTCCGCCCATTGAAGAATGCGTTGGACCTCCAACATTGCCAGGCGGCTGCGTGTCCCGCCTTGGTGATTGATGTAGGCAACCGCTGTCGCGTTGTCTGACTGGACTCGAATGTGCCTGCCCGCCAACAGGTGGTGAAAGGCTAGGAGAGCTAGAAGCACAGCTCTGGTTTCCAGCACATTGATTGAAAGGGCTGACTCGGACGGAGTCCAAGTGCCCTGTGCTCTGTGGTGGAGATATACTGCTCCCCAGCCGGAAAGGCTGGCATCCGTGGTGAGAATCACCCAGGACGGGGCCAGGAAGGAGCGCCCCTGGGACAGAGAGAGGGGCCGAAGCCACCACTGAAGAGAGCTCCTGGTCTGTGGTGACAGAGCCACCAACCTGTGCAAGGAGGAAGGCCGCTTGTCCCAACAGCGGAGAATTTCCAGCTGCAGGGGACGCAGATGGAACTGGGCAAAGGGAACAGCCTCCATTGACGCCACCATTTGACCCAGCACCTGCATCAAGCGCCTGAGGGAATAACGGCGGGGTCTCAGCAGAGAGCGCACCGCCAGTTGGAGGGACTGCTGTTTGACTAATGGCAACTTCACAAGTGACGGCAAAGTCTCGAACTGCATCCCTAGGTACGTGAGACTATGGGTCGGAGTCAGAGTGGATTTGGGAAGATTGACAAGCCACCCGAACTGGGCTAGAGTGGCGAGAGTGAGCGAGACACTCCGCTGACAGTCCACGCTGGATGACGCCTTGACTAGAAGGTCGTCCAGGTAAGGAATCACTGCCAACCCCTGTAGGTGCAGGACCGCAATTACTGCTGCCATGACCTTGGTGAATACCCGAGGAGCTGTGGCCAACCCGAAAGGAAGAGCCACAAATTGGAAATGATCTTCTCCGATTGCAAAACGTAGCCAACGCTGGTGAGAAACTGCAATTGGCACATGCAGATGGGCATCTCTGATGTCGATGGACGCCAGGAAATCTCCTTGGGTCATTGAGGCAATGATTGATCGCAGAGACTCCATGTGAAAGTGCCTCACCTGAACATGCTTGTTGAGAAGCTTGAGATCCAGGATGGGCCGAAAGGAACTGTCCTTTTTGGGAACTAGGAAGAGATTTGAGTAGAAACCTCTGAACCGTTCCCGAGTGGGAACTGGTACAATCACTCCGCTTGCCTGCAGGGATGCCACGGCCTGTGAGAAGGCGGCAGCCTTGGAGCAGGGGGGAGTTGAGAGAAAAAATCTGTTTGGCGGGCTGGAAGAGAATTCTATCCTGTAGCAGTGGGAGATGATATCCCTTACCCACTGATCGGAGACGTGTTGAAACCACGCGTCGCCAAAGTGGGAGAGCCTGCCACCGACTAAGGACGCTGCTGGCGCGGACAGATAGTCAAGAGGAGGCTGCCTTAGCGGTAGCACCTCCTCCGGTCTTCTGTGGACGCGCTTTTGGGTGCCAGTTGGATTTCTGGTCCTTGGCTGAGCTAGTGGACGAGGCCGAGGGCTTAGAGGACGACCAGTTGGAGGAACGAAAGGAACGAAACCTCGACTGATTCCTACCCTGGACAGGTTTCCTGGTTTTAGTTTGTGGCATGGAAGTACTCTTCCCGCCAGTAGCTTCCTTAATAATTTCATCCAGCTGTTCTCCGAACAGCGGGGACCCAGCAAAAGGGAGCCCCGCAAGGTACTTCTTTGAAGAAGCATCTGCCTTCCACTCTCGAAGCCACAAGATCCTGCGGATAGCGAGGGAATTAGCCGAAGCCACCGCAGTGCGGTGAGAAGCCTCCAGCATGGCAGACATGGCATAGGATGAAAAAGCTGAAGCTTGGGAAGTTAAGGGAACCAATTCGGGCATAGATTCCCTGGCGAGGGAATGCATCTCCTCTAGGGAAGCAGAGATGGCTTTGAGAGCCCACACTGCTGCAAAAGTCGGGGAAAACGAGGCCCCCGCCGCTTCATATACTGAGTTGGCCAGAAGGTCAATCTGGCGGTCAGTGGAATCCTTAAGGGAGGTGCCATCAGCCACCGACACAACGGTCCGGGCTGAGAGCCTAGACACCGGGGTATCTACCTTTGGGGAATGAGCCCACTCTTTGACCACCTCAGGTGGAAAGGGGAAGCGGTCATCAGAACCACGCTTTGGGAAGCGTTTGTCAGGGCAGGCCCTGGGCTTCATCACAGCGGCCTGAAAACTGGAGTGGTTAAAGAACACACTCTTTGCTCTCTTAGGCGAGGTAAACTGGTGCTTTTCTGCCAGAGAGGGTTGCTCCTCTGATACTGGCGGATTGAGATCCAGTACAGAATTAATGGAGGCAATCAAGTCACTAACATCTGAGTCACTTTTGGACAGATCAATGGGGTACATGTAGGTAGCCTCCGAGCCCCCTGTAAAAGGCATCCTCCTCATCCTGCGAGTCAGCTACTGAATCAGAGCCGCGGGACGAGGAAGGAGAGGGAACCCTGCGTCTCTTCTTAGGAGGACGGGGTCTGGGACCAGAAGAATCCTCTGTGAGCTCCGGTCCTGAGAGACCCCTAGCAGCAGAGGCACCCTGTGAAGGGGGCTGATGCATGTTCAGCAAAGTCCTGGACAGAAGTCCCATGGAGTCAGCAAAAGACTGGGAGATAGACCTAGAAAAGGATTCTACCCAAGCCGGGGGTTCAGCCACAGGAGCAGGAGCAGCCTGAGAGACCACTGGGGGTGAGACTCCAGGCTGAGGCACCGCCAGGTTAGAGCAGGCATCACAATGTGGGAATATGCTCGGTTCAGGCAGCAGGAGCTTACATGCAGTGCATACTGAATACAGCTTTGGAGCCTTGCTCCTCGTGTGAGACATGCTGCTGGAGTGGGGGCTCTGCCAGAGAATGAACCCCAGAGAGTATAAACAGAGGTCCACAACCGGAGACCGGTTGTGGCTTACCGGACCGCTGGAGCGGTGTTGTGTGCCCTCCAGATCCCGAAGCCCGGACCCCCAAGCACAGCACCTCAGCAGAGATGCTGCAGACCAGCGCTGCAATGTGACTGATCGCAAAGAGAACGCTGATAAAATGGCCGCCGGAGCGAAGGGAGGGGGCGGGACTTGCTTCAGGAGCGGGATCTGGAGGGCCATAGAGACCTACAGGGGAGGGGACACACACTGCAGTGGGGAGTGTCCCTCCCCTGTGCCGAACGGCCGCCGGGCGGAGCCGAGCCTGTCCCTCTGCATGAGTGACATGCAAGGGCAGTGAAACCGAAACTAGGCCTCCAGCCGAGCCGGGGCCTAAATTTGAGCGGCGCGGCCGGCGCGCAGGCACCATCGGCGCGGTTCTCAGACGACAGCTAGAGAACCTGCCGGAAATGTCAAAAAACACAATAAGCACACTCTCCCACAACAATAATGTACAGGGACCCAGAAAAGTAAACGTCTCAGGTACTTAGCTTGCTGAGACGCAGGGCCAAGTCCCTGGGGATGAGTGCTCCAGTCCAGCAGCGTCCTGAAGGGCTGCGGATGGAGACCGGTCTCCTGCCAAGCATGGAGACCGTGCTGGCTCCCACTTCAAGCCAGAGCCCAGGAGGGATGGTGAAGGAGCACGGCATGTAAGGCTCCAGCCTAGGAATCAACCTTACATCACCGCCGACACAGTGGGGTGAGAAGGGACATGCCGGGAGTCCAGACATGGACCCGCTTTTCTTCAAACTCTTTCCAAAAATCAAAGAAATCAGATGAGAATGCATGTGTGGATGTATGCCTCCTGAACACAAAAGCGATAAACTGGCTAGATCTGGTTCTCCAGGGGATGTATAAGCTCAGAGGGAGGAGCTACACTCATAAGTGTAGTACTTTGTGTGTCCTCCGGAGGCAGAAGCTAAACATCCATGGTCTGGGTCTCCCATAGGAACGATAAAGAAAAGTAGAATGTCACTTCTTTTCCGCAGGTACCTGCATTTATGCCATAGAAAATGGTAAAAAAAAAAAACGCAGGGAACAACCCTTGGAAAAACTGCACCAAAATCACACCAAAATCGCAACAAACTGCGGCAAAACCACATGCAGATTTGGGTGCGTTTTTTGGTGCGGTTTTTGCCGCGGGTGCGGAATTCTGCCAGAGGGTGCAGAATTTTCTTAAGAAAAATGCATTTCCCAGTGCGCACAGACCCAAATATGGAATTACGCTGAAATTGGAACTACAGAAAAGGGAATATCAAAATATAGCTGAGGATATGCCCTTACCATGTTTAGTTCACATGCTAAATGTAAATACAGCATAAACATAATAAGTTAAAAAAATACAACAACAAATAAATAATGGTATCTCACCTTCGGTCTTTTTTGTACAACAATAGTACAACTAAACATGCAACAAGAATCACCAGAAGAATGCTGAGAATGGCACCTACAGCTTGGCTCCTACCAGACAGGCCTTGAAATGAATTCTCATCGGATTTGTCACTGGTCCCCTCTGAACTGTAACATACAAGAACAATAGACAAATCATATAAAAAAGGCGCAATGTCATTTAGTATCAACATTTTCGTTGAAATATGGAGAAGAGAGCAGCAAATAGGATGTTAGAGCATTACCATGACATACACGTCAAAGAAAGGTACCCTACAAAATGCCCATTAATCCCTTCCAAATCTGGCATTTTTCCTTTTTTGTCACTTTCGTTTTTTTCCTTCACTTTTTGTTCAAGAGCCATAACTTTGTTTTCCCTTTAAAATACCCATATATGAGACATGTTTGTTTTTGGTTTTTTTGTGACTAGCAGTAATTTTGAATGAGACCATTAATTCTACCATACAATGGACTGGAAAATGTGATAAAGCGTGAAAATGCTAATGACCCAGTTCCACTAGATGACATAAAGCCGCTAAGTATAATTGCTGTCTCCACCATTCTTCACTGTGGATATGGTGATTTTTGCTGATATGCATTCCTGGCTACCTATCCGAATTAGGACCAATAATTTCAACCTTGATCTCATCAGAACATTACACATTTTCCTACATGCTTTTGACGATGCAGGTTTTGGCAAAACATAGCCGGACTTAGTTTTTTTTTTTTTTTTTTTTTGCAAGGAAAGGCTTTTACATGACAGACAAATGAAGAATACAGGAGATTATTGCCATATGCAATACACAACTAATGCTTGCTAGAAATTCCTGCATCTCCTTTAATGTTCATGTAGGCCTCTTGGAAGCCTCCCAGACCAAATTTTCTTTTTTTTTTTCCCATCAACTTTTGAGGCATGTCCAGTTTACGATAGTGTCACTGTTATGCCGCATTTAAGGATTTTCTTGATGTTAGTCTTCACAGTGTTCCATGGCATATCTAACACCTTGGAAACAAAAATTTGTACTATTCTTCTACCTGATAAATTTCAACAAATAATATCCCTTTGCTACAAAAATCCAAAACAACAGCTGTGATTGTCCAGAAAAAGATATGTCCTGATCCTGATAAAACTTCACCTTGATTGGTTATGCATTAAAACGTCCATACAGTAAAGTGCCAAATAGCAGACCTATGCGTTTCAGCAGATAGCTTTAATCAGGGTATAAATCCTCATGGTGAATGCCTCTATTTAACCTCTTCATGTCACATGACGTACTGGGTATGTCATGGATCGTGTCAGGTTAACCTCTGCCTGCTGCCGCAAGCAGTTGGCAGTGATCGCTGCACATGTCAGATGATTTGATAGTATTAAGTCTACGAATCCACATAATTTCCTTCTTTTTGAGGCTTATAATACGGTTCCCACCCCTTCTAAGATGCGGAACATGATAAATGACCTGGAACCTCAGTTGACTAAAATGATTCATTTCAAGAAAATGTTATGGAATAGATAAGTCAATCTTTTTGTTATTTTTGCTACATATATTCAATTTGTGCTAACCAATCCTACTTTTAATTAACTAGGTTGTTTCCTCCACATAGTGTAGACAAGGGCAAGTGATCAAATATATTGTGAAATCCGTATTACAGGTAACCTTTGTGACATTATATCCCCTTCAGACACATACTTTCTCAAAAATATTTCAGGTAGTCACAATTGGCTGTCAGTGCAGGGTTCTTACAAATGTGGTAAAAAATCCTGCGGGCTGTGTAAATATGTGTGTGATACTAAAGAGATTTCTTCTACTGCTAATAACACCATCTTTAAATCCAAACAATTTCTTAATTGTGGAAGCACTTATGTAGTGTATGTCATCTCCTGTGTGCAGTGTAAACTTCACTACATAGGTTGTACCAGTAGGACGTTACGTACTAGAATAGCTGAACATGTATATGACACTGTTCACACTAATACCACTCGCTGTTTAACTGGAGCTGCGTTTCACTTCAGACATAGTCATAATGCAGATTTAAGTATGTTTAGAGTTCATGCAATTGAACAAGTTCCAGTAAGCAAGAGGTGGTTATCGCACCCGCAAATTACAGCTATTAGAAGCGAAGTATATTTTTGAAATTAATACAAGACATCCCATGCGACTTAACAAAATACAGATATTTCCCTTTTTATTAGTGTGAATGTTCACTTAGTGCTTCTGTCCCTTGGCATTTATCTAGTTAATGCAATTCTGAGGTTGAAGTTACCATGTGCTATCGATTGATGTGATTAGGTTTCTTCCTCCTACCCGGTTTCTTTTCCCTTTTTTGGTAATTTAAGCTCTTTATGTTTTAGTTTAGTGTGTGTTATGGTTACGACTAAGGAAGACTCCCTTCCGAAACGCGTTAACCGCGTTCTCATACCTGTACTATTTATGGATTTGAATTAGTTCAAATAAAATGGGATTTTTACTGAATTTATCTTTCCTGAATAAAGACGTTTGTTGCTGGATCCCCACTTTTTGCAAGCACTTCTAGCCTCCCTTGTTCCATGCACTGTCTGACCTCTTCTGCAGCATGATGTACTATTAAAAACTCAAGAGCAGAAGAAAAGCTCACACATAGTCACATATCAAAAAATATATCATTACAAAATTAACAATTTTTATTAGGTCCATAGAACAGACACACAATCATAAAACCATTTATATATAAATATGGTATATAGGATACATGTATTAATCAATTACTGGATTGCTATACTGGTTTGTCCAACTATATATAACATTTTGTGAGGATAAAGTATTGATACAACCATTATCATTAGAAATTTTTGTACCAACAATTGTATTGATTGTACACCTTTGGAGTTATTGATTACAATCATAGAGGTCGTTGTCTTTTTGTCTTTTAAATGGTTTTAGAATTGTGATTTTTTTCTTCTGCTCTTGAATTGTGTAATTTTCCACACATAAGGCCGCACTCATAACTCCTATCAGAGGCTGTGCACCCCAAATCTTTATATACACTACTATTAAGAACATGCACGTCTAAATGGTGAGCTGTATTTTATTCTTTTGAAGTAAAGTAACCCTGTATAGAAAACTTTTTCCCTGTCTGTGAGTGTCGAAAAAAATTACTTTTAACCACATTGTTACAATTACAACATGACAAACATGGGAAAGTACCCTTCTTTGGTTCAAATAATAAACGTTGTGTAGGGCCCTTAACACCCATATCAGCCCTCACCAATTTGCCCCAAAGGGACTTGACTCGCCCAAAGGCCATAAGTGGGGGCTAACTAAACTCATCCTTTCCCTGATGGGAATCTTTAATAATATGCCAGTATTTTCACAATATTCTGCCAATCATCGAACTATGTCGTCTAAATGTAGACACAAAAGGTATACGTTTAGTGGACCTTTTTTCCCGCACCAGGCCCAGTGGTCAGATTACTTGAGGCCTGTTTCAATGCCTCAATGGGATACCCCCTTTCCCAAAACTTACGGGACATCTCATCCAGTCTCTGTTGTTTTACCACTGGATTTGACACAATCCTATCTATTCATTTAATCTGGCTGATTGGGAGGGATTTTTTTCATGGAAGCAGGATGAAAACTGTCAAATATAAGTAATGAATTCCTATCTATTGCCTTTGTAAAAAGATCCACTGACAGCTGACCATCCACTGCCGACACCATTGTATCAAGAAAACTCAACTGGACAACAGAATAGACCATGGAAAACTTTAACGCGCTATGTCTAGAGTTGAGTTCCTGTAGAAAACCATGTAACACAAATTCATTACCAGTCCATATAGTGAAAATGTCATCTATGTATCGCAGCCAAAAACCCCCACAATGTTGGAAGTTCTTGCTGCGATAAACAAATTTGCGTATGTGAGGGACCCAACATTGTGGGGGTGTCTGGCTGCGATACATAGATGACATTTTTACTATATGGATTGGTAATGAATCTATGATACATGGTTTTCTACAGGAACTCAACTCTAGACATAGCATGTTGCAATTTACCATGGTACGGATATTAGAGAGTGCAACTGTCTTTTCTGTTATGAGGTTTCGTGCTTAGAATGCACCTGTTCACATTAGAAAGTGTCATCAGTCATTTTCTTAGATTAGAGGGTCATGCCTTCTGCTTGAGAACTCCTACTCTTCAGCCTCAGGCGAGTTTAATTATCCATTTGCAGGTTCCTGTTCACCCATAAATTGGAGGGGTGTTTAACCCAAAGAGAGGCATTAGTTTGATAGGGACCCAACAATAAGAGGTCGACTTGGAGTTGGCTGTTTGACTCACATAAAACTGGCCATTTTTGTGTGCTAAGTATCTAATTTTTCATGTTTTGCATAGCAATAATGCATGTCTATATTCCTATATCCATTGTTAAAAAACTGTCTCTTATTTGTTACTATTTTTCATGCTCAGTATGCACTTGTTCACATTAGAAAGTAAGGAAGTGCCATTTGTCTTTTTCTTCGGTATTAGAGATGAGTGGATCTGTGGAAGTTCGGGTTCTGTGGGTTCAGCCGGACTTAAGATAAAGTTCTGTTCTGGACCCAAACCTTATTGGAAGTCACTGATTGGGCAGTTCAGGTCTCCGCCTCCATACAGCCAGCCAAATATAGAATACTTCTGGGTGGGGGAGAGAGGGAAGGAGGCCAGATTATTTTTTGTATTTTTGTGCACACATCATCAAATAACGCTGATCTTTCCCCCAGTGCGAGCCATTTAACACTGCAAGCGGCTCGTACTGGGCCAAGCACCGAGCATACCCGAGCACTGCGATGCTCACTTAAGTGGTCAGTTTGAACCCCGAACTTTAAGGTTCAGGTCTACTAATCTCTAACTGGTATGTCTAATGTCAAGAAGGGGTTAAAGGAAACAGATCTGCTCAGCTGTACACGTTAAACTTACATCAGTGGGCAAACAACAGAAGTGTGCCAAGTGAACATATACTGACAGTCTGCAGTTTCATGTAGGAATACTGGTCCTCCTTCCCCATATGATGGGTTGCAACGCAAGAATATGGAGGAAGTTGCATTTTTGGTTTTGTCTTTACCACATTGTGAGTCTGAGGTGAAAACTACATCCAAATCATCATCTGTAAAGAAAAAAAATAAAAATAAGAAATCTTGTTTTATCAAGACAGATGTATATTTAAATGGGCTTCTAGATATTAAAATGGTTATCGGGAATATAAAGAAATGAAGGGAGACTTGTCAGCATGTTAATGCAGTCCAATCAGCAGACATCATGTTACAGAGCAGGAGGAGAAGATCTGATTGTTCCATAGTTTTGTGAGAAGAGAGTCCGTATAAGCTTTTTTTCATAATTAATCCTCTGCACCTTCAGAAATTTTCAGTCCCGTGGGCGCGCCAATCAGTGATTGACAGCTATATCTGTATGCAGGCTTATACAAAGAAAGCTGTCAATCACTGAGAGGACCGCCCACTGGACCATAATCCCAGACAGATAGGAGAATTTAATGATTAAAACACAGGATGTACTGATTCTACTCCTCTCTTATCCTCTCTTCCCACAATCACATACAAGATTCCTCCCGTGCCTGCCCCATATTCTGGAATGCTCTACCCCAGCATTCAGACTCTCGCCTACTGTGGAAAGCTTCAAAAAAATCAAAAAACAAAAACAAAAAATGAATTCCCTTTTTTAAAATTGTATATCTCTATTCAGCCATCTCTTTTAAAAAACTGTCAATACAGTGCACAAAAAATAGCCCCTAAAAGGTGGATAAATAGTGAGGTAGGAACATGTGCACCACTCGAGGATTTTTTTTAGAGGATTTTAGTTAGGCAGGGGCGGGCTAGTACTCTCCGTTAAACTTCCCCCTACCTACCAGCAGAGTGTAAACACCCTAATACTTGGTGCCCCCGCTCCTCAGCGGCCGTCCCTCACTGGCCTCCAATCCACAATAAACTACCACCATCACCACAACCGTGTTAGTGCAGTGTGCAGGTCACTTAAATGTCCGTTCTTAGGTCAATAATTATCAAAACATACTGATTTTTGTATATGTATATAAAGATGTATATTATAACTACCGGAAACCATACTCATCACATACACAATAAGAGGAATGATGTTCCAATACCAGTAGATCAAACATCCCACTATTCATACCTCATAATAAATAGACCTCAAGTTATGTCCGACGGCACATCTATAATAGCACACTGCAGATATTAAATGCAATACTCATCACTCGTCCCATCCCAACGCGTTTCTCCCTCAGGGTGTCTGGGAGTTCATCAGGAGATGTTCTATATTCTCCGGCCACACAATGGATGTCCGGGTATAATGACTCCGCTGGTAGGTAGGGGGATGTTTAACAGGGAGAGTACTAGCCCGCCCCTGCCTAACTAAAATCCTCTCAAAACATACTCGAGTGGTGCACATGTTCCTACCTCACTATTTATCCACCTTTTGGGGGGCTATTTTTTGTGCACTGTATTGACAGTTTTTTTTAAAAGAGATGACTGAATAAAGATATACAATTTTAAAATAGGGAATTCCTTTTTGTTTTTTTGATGGGTTGATCCCTAGGGATTATTTTTCTTGTTTTTTTCTAAGCTTCAAAAGGAACCTGAAGACCCACCTCTTCCGACAAGCTTACAACCTACAATAACCCTCAGTCCAGTACACCACTGCGCAACCAGCTCTGTCCTTACCTATTGTACTATCACCCATTCCCTGTAGACTGCAAGCCCTCGCGGGCGGGGTCCTCTCAGCTCCTGTACCAGTCTGTTTTTGTAATGTTCATGATTGTTGTACTTGTTTTTTATGTATGCCCTTTTCACTTGTAAAGCGCCATGGAATAAATGGCCCTATAATAAATAATAATTCTTTTTTTCACAAAACTATCCGAGTCTACTCCAATTCTCTCGCTCTATAACATGGTGCCTGCTGGCAAGGTACCACTTTCATGGTGACAAACTTCTCAAGCTAACAGAAGAAAGTACGATTAATAACTAAACAAAAAAAACCCCAAATCATTACTCTGCTGATAAATTCCCCTTTGTATTAGCGCTTTTACTAAAATGGTGACATGTTGTACATCCATGTTAAATGTACAACCAAACACTGGATGTCGGCATATCATGTCTGCAGGAAAGTCTGCAAAGAGCGGACCGGACCAATGAAGCATCGGAGGATTTATCAGCTGTAATAGTTCTGGAATCGCATTTACACTGATAATTTTACTTCTTTTTTTCAAAATCTGGAAAACCCTTTAATACATTTTCATATTAGAAGAAAATTTCTCTAATAAAAGAAATTACTACTGTAAGGCTTTCACTGTTTTAGAAAGGGTTCATGATCCTAATTTTGCTCTTGTAAGATAGATGGAAACATTTCCTCACCATTAAGATAATACTTTGTATTTCTAGCAGAGCCAACAGCTCGGGTAAAATCCCCATTAACCTTTACTTGGCAAATGCTGGCCTTTTTACATTTCTGATAGGTTGAATTCTCCTTTCCAGAAAGCTGGACTTCATATACATACTGATCCTTGCCCCTCAGATCACCAAAAGCTGTGTATGACCTGTGGGAAAAATATTATATATGAGAAACTATTTGAATTGGAGGGTTTCATTTTTATTATATACCTACTACTTTAGTTACTTGCTATGCAATATAGTTTAAATACAGAGACGTCCATGTTATAGGAAGAATGAAGAGATATCTATATACAGTGGGTACAGAAAGTACTCAGGCCCCTTTAAATTTTTCACTATCTTGTTTCATTGCAGCCATTTGGTAGATTCAAAAAAGTTATTTTTTTCTCATTAATCTACACTGCACCCAATCTTGACAGAAATAAATCATAAATGTAGAAATGTTTGCAAATTTAACAAGAAAAACTGAAATATCTCTTAAGTGTTCAGACCCTTTGCTCAGATACTCATTTACCGTATTTTTCATTTTATAAGATGCACTGAATTATAAGAAGCACCCCAAATTTAGAGATAAAAAAAAAGGGAATAAAAATAAAAAAATGGGGTCAGTCTTATACTCCAGTGTTGTCTTACCGGAGGGGGGCGGCAGCGGTAGTACAGTGTGGTCACAGGAGGCAGAGGCGGTTCAGTGCTGGCAGCGGCGGGTCAGTGCTGGCAGCAGAAGCTGTGGTGGTTGTGTGGTGGTGCAGGCCGGTGCGGTGAGTGTCCCAGATGCTCTGTCGGCAGTCTGCGCTTCAAAGAAATGGCGCACGGAGCAGCGCATGCGCAGATGGCGCTCTCGTCCAAGAGCTCCATCTGCGCACGCGCCGACTCTGGGCGCCATAATTTGAAGCCCGGACCATGTACAGACCATCTGGGACACCCGCTGCACAGCCACCTCAGCCCGCCAGCCACCCGCAGAGTGGCAGGCAGCAGGTCGTCCGCCCACCCGCACAGAGAGGCAGTCGGCCGCCGGCACAGAGAGGCAGCCGGCCACAGGCACTTGGCCGCCCGCACAGATAGGCACCCGGCCATCCACACAGACAGCCCCCACCAATTCTCCACCTCCCAGTAAGCTATATTCGGATTTTAAAGACGCACCCCTCATTTTCCTCCCACGTTTTTGGGAGGAAAAGTGTGTCTTACAATCCGAAAAAGACGATAAGTCACATGCTGTCCATTTATGTTATGTCTATACAAGACCTCAGCTCACAGTGCATATCAGACCAAATGAGAATCATGAGGAAATGCCCAAGGACGCTCAAACAGAATTAATGCAAAGCACAGATCTGGCCAAGGTTACAAAAGAATTTCTGTAGTACAGAGAACACAAGCTCACAGTGTCCTCCATAATCCTTAATTGAAAGAAGTTTGGGACCATCAGAACTCTTCCTAGACCTGGCCGATCAGCCAAACTGAGCAATCGTGGGAGAAGAGCCTTGGTGAGAGAGGTAAAAAAGTACTCCAAGATCACTGTGGCTGAGCTCCAGAGATGCAGTAGGGAGATGGGAGAAAGTTCCACAAAGTCAACTATCACGGCATCCCTCCACCAGTCAGGCTTTTATGGCAGAGTGGCCTCTCCTCAGTGCAAGACATATGAAAACCCGCATAGTGTTTGCAAAAAAAAGCCAAAACAAAAAAAAAACCAAAACACAACACATGAAGGACTCCCAGACTATGAGGAATAAGATTCTCTGGTCTGATGAGACGAAGATAAAACTTTTTGGTGATAATTCTAAGTGCTATGTGTGGAGAAAACCAGGCACTGCTCATCACCTACACAATACAATCCCAACAGTGAAACATGGTGGTGGCAGCATCATGCTATGGGGGTGTTTCTCAGCTACAGGGACAGGACGACTGGTTGCAATTGAAGGAAAGATGAATGCAGCAAAGTACAGAGATATCCTGGAAGAAAACCTCTTCCAGAGTGCTCTGGACCTCTGACTTGGCCGAAGGTTAACCTTACAACAAGACAATGACCCTAAGCACACAGCTAAAATAACAAAAAAAAGAGTGGCTTCAGAGCAAATCTGTAAACATTCTTGACTGGCCCAGCCACAGCCCTGACCTAAACCCAATTGAGCATCTCTGGAGAGACCTGAAAATGGCTGCCACTAACGTTCACCATCCAACCTGACGTAACGGTAGAGGATCTGCAAGGAAGAATGGCAGATGATCCCCAAATCGAGGTGTGAAAAACTTGTTGAATCATTCCCAAGAAAACTCATGGCTGTACTAGCTCAAAAGGGTGCTTCTACTGAATATTGAGCAAAGGGTCTGAATACTTATGACCATGTGATATTTCAGTTTTTCTTGCTTAATAAATTTGCAAACATTTCTACATTTGTTTTTTTTCTGTTAAGATGGGGTGCAGAGGTGTATGTTAAATGAGAAAAAAATGAATTTTTTTTATTTACCAAATGGCTGCAATGAAACAGTGAAAAATTTAAAGGGGTCTGAATACTTTCCGTACCTACTGTATATTCCAAGGATATGATATACAGGATCTCATCATTCTGCCTATAACAAAGATGTCCATCTTTGAGCTTTTGCTTCAGATATTTTTTTTCTTCAGATATTTTGTCATACCATGCCTGATGAAGGGACCTGAGATGTCTCGAAAGCTTGCTTTGCAACATCACTTTATTTTATTTTAGTTAGCCATTAAAAGGTATCACAAGATTATAATTTTGTTCTTCTCACTGAGAACATTCAATAATGAGCTTTTGCACACACAGTCATGGTCGAAGGGGTTAGCACTCTTGAAATTGTTCCAGAAAATGGTAAGCCAAATTCCTTCCGGAAAAGTGTCTGGTGGACAGATGAGACGAAAATAGAGCTTTTTGGTATGATTCATTTTGTTGCCCAACTGCTTCCCGGATGTTTCTACTTTGTGCCCGTCATTATACTGGTTGCCCATCCGCTACAGGAAAAATACAAACTTGTCTCACCCACAAAAGGTCTTCACAGTTCTTCAACACCTTATATCTCATCCCTCATTTCTGTTGATCACCCTACCAGTGCTCTCTGTTCTGTAACAGATATCAGACTGAAATCCTCAATAATTCGAACATCGCACCTATGACTTCTCTCGTGCTACTCCAGTGTTCTGGAATCCACTGCACCAAACAATCCGACTAATATCTAGCCCCCCCATGCCTTCAAGTGTGCTCTGAAAACACATCTCTTTAGACAAGACAAGTGACACACCCAGGGGGTACTCGTTACCGGGCAGGACTAGTCCGGTGATGCGACGGCGGTATGGCCAGGTTCCGTGACCCTGGCGGTGTCTTTCAATAATAAAGGGATGATTATTATGATGATGGGAGTTCTAGTTAAAAGTAAAAAGTTTGTGACGCCACCTGTGGTACTGTGGCTATGTGGGCCGCCGATGCACTCTGTATTGCCCACGGCAGATGATGATGGTGCAGCTGAGGTGATATTGCTCCCCACAGGTGGGGCAGTACCCCGGGGTAATCATTGGAGAAACTATTTTTGGGCAACTGGTGGGCTTCAGGGTGCAGGACCAGGAAAGTAGACAATAACGGACAAGGACTGCAGTTTCGTTACCTTTTACTTTACTTGGTAACTGGTGAGGAGGTCCTGGGAGACTGGTACAGGTGGTGATGATGGTGGTGGTCCGAATAGCCGGGAAGCTGTAGCACCCCTGAATGCATCACCGGTGCTACAGGGAACTGCATCCTTTTCCCTTGGGGTGCAGGACCTACCAACCAATGGTTCCAAGTTCCCAGAAAGCGGTGTCACCTCCATCAGCACCACAAATCCCAATCAACACCTCATATCATGACCTGTCAGACACATTAGTGGGTTGGTCTAGCTGGAAAAGAGCCACCCCCCTAGGGGTCAGGCAGACTGGTAGGAGGGGAGTCTAGTGAGAGCCCTCAAAGTGAGAGGAGCTAGGGAGTGTTAGCTCCCGGATAGCTAGAAGGACCGAGGTTGGGTCGCAGGCAGTGGTCCGGAACCAGAGGAGTCGGGGACCGGTAGCAGTGACATTGGAAAAGGGTGTGACAGACATAGTCTCAGAGGACTGTCAGTACCAGGAAGCCGAAAAGAACTAACTGGTACTGAGCAAGACGGGGTACAGGACCCTAGGTCAGGAGCCGATTCAACGTCCTGACACTTGACCTGCAGAGGAAGGGGACCTTGAGGGACCTTTCCAAAGAGCTCCGAGACTAATGGAATCAGCGCACTGCGGGGACAGGGTTTTCCATAGAAAGCAACCCACTAAAGTCCCAAGTACCAGCTTTTGGGAGCAGGTCTTCACTTAAAAACTGAAGAACGGGACCCTACAGCTTCAGGCTATAGGGACCCATACGGACACAAAACTGTGCACGGAGGTAGGCTCCGGATTACTATGTGACACCGGTGGGACCGGGTAATTGGACTGGCTCCCCGCAGTGGCACACAGAGAATTTGGTTTACCTACAGCGTGTGTGTTTCCTTTATAAACCTCATCCAGCACCATGACTACCCACAGTGAGTACCCTGGTCCCCTGCTATCCCAAACATCTACCAAGACCCCTGAGCCCCGAGCCTTCCCTTCCTGTGAAGGGACTAACATCAGGCTGCTTAACTCAATCTGCCCCGGTACTCCTTACAGCAGCATCGGTACTCCCATTACCGCAACCCACAGGTGGCGTCACAAACTTCTCCCCTGTAAATATCCCCTTTTACGCATTAAAGTGTCCACCAAGCCGGGTCCAGACCCCTCGAGCCACAACAAACCCAGATCCGAGCAGCCAAACTATCACCAAGGCGGCACAAAGCAGTCGGGGAAGCCTCCCTGGCCAGGTGGGTGTGAGGCCTACCCGCTGCGCTCTTTCCTGGTTTTCAGGGCCCCTGCTGCGTTAGCTAGGCTGAGGCCCTCTCCTCTGTAACTTGTGGTAATTCTCTCACCCGCATGGCAGGCTGCGCGGGCCGTCGCAGGTACCGCTTTACTGACAGCGGGTCCTGGTCCCTGATCTGCGGCTTTGCCTTGGTGGTCTGTGGGGGCCAGGAGACTTGTAATCCTCCTGCTCTCCGGATTTATCTACTGGGGCTCGAGTACCAGAGCAGCCACGGACTCCGGTGTCCGGTTTCTAGCGTGCCCTTCTGGAGTGAGCTGGCTTAGCTCCACTCCCCAGAGTCTTCCTCCTTTTTGCCTCTTTGTCAGACTCAGTTCCCCTAGGCAGAGCTTCTCTCTGCTTCCCGACCTCAGGAAAAAATGGTCTGCTCTCCTCAAACTCCTGGGTCGAACTGCTCTCTCTCTCCAACGGTCAACTCCCAACTGTCACTCTTCTAACTCCTCCCTCAGGTCAGAGCTTCTGGGACACCAGAACACCAGGTTTAGAGCTCCCTCTGCTGGCCCGGAGTAGGAACTGGGTAGAATGTAGGTACTTACTGACCAAGGGACCTCCCTTGCTTCCAGGCTTAGTATTAACCCCTCTGTGGGGGCAACACTACTGTGACAATCAGTCCACTGGGGTGCCACACTATCGCCTCACCTTAACTCACCATCCTAACTCTACACCGTTTTCTTCTTCTAAATGTTAATCATAATCTGCATCCTCCTACTAATCTTTCTCCACATCCTCCATGCACACAATAACTGTACTTGACAGATCCTTGCTGATAACTGGATCATGCAGCTTTAGATGAAAAGCCCTATAAATCATAATGATGGCTGGACCTTACACAACAAGCACGTTCTACCTATTGTGTTCCCCCTTTTTCCTAATAGATTGTAAGACTGCAAGCAGGGCGCTAACTCCTCCTGTACCAGTTCAACTATTTGTTACTTTATTTTGGTTTTTATTGTTTATACATGTTTATACATTGTCCCTGTTTAATTGTGAAGTGCTGTGGAATAGGATGGCGCTATACAAATAAAAATTGTTATATGATCTGTTTACCGAAAAAGGAATGAGGCCTACAAGGAAAACCACACAGTACCTACAGTCCCATATGGTGTAGGTTCAAAGATGTCTTGGGTTGTTTTGCTGCCTTTGCCACTGAGTGCCCTGACTGTGTGAAAGCAATTATAAAATCTGAAAATTACAAAAGCATTTTGGGTTGTGGTGTAGTGCGCAGTGTCAGAAAGCTGGGTTTGCGTCCTAAGTCTTGGGTTCCAGAAGGACAATGACTTCAAGAAGCCCCCAGAAATGCATGAAAACAGATTTGCTGGAAAGTTATGAAGTGGCAGCAATGAGTCTGGATCTGAATCCCATTGAACACCTGTGGAGAGATCTAAAAAGTGCTGTTGGGAGAAGACATCCCTTAAATATCAGACACCTGGGGCAGTTTACAAAAGAGGAGTGGTCCAAAAGGCCATTTGAGTGGTGTAAGAAGCTTGTTGATGGTTATAGGAAGCGACTGATTGCAGTTATTTATTCCAAAGGCTGTGCAAGCAAATATTGAGCTGAGGGTGGCAACAATTTTGACTGGACTGTTTCTGGTGTTTTGTGTGAAATCATGTCCAATTTGCCTTTTTTTTTTTTGTTTCCAATACACATATAGAAAATAAACATGTGTATAACAAAACGTGTGTATTTGCAATAATGTTCTGGGAGAAATACATAATTTTGTGTAACAATATCAAGAGTGCCAACGCTTTCAGCCATGACTGTATACTACTCACAAAAAGTTAGGGATATTTGGCTTTCAGATGAAAATTGTGTAGAACGTAGAAAGTTCATGCTAAAGTGATATTTTTTCATGAAAGCAGGACATTTTAGTAGAAGCATGCAATGGTGATTTCCACCATCTCAAAGCAAACAACTGTCTCAACAAAGTCTCAATAACTTGTCATGTGGCCTTGAGCATGAATTACAGCTTGACAACGACATCTAATGCATTTCACACGTAGGATCCCATTTTTTTTTTTTTTGAAGAGTGGCCCTTAGGTCACTGAGATTCTGGGGTACAGAGTTTCGAGCCTCTACACAACAACTCAACTAATCTCATACGTTTTCTAAGGGATTCAGGTCTGGCGAAAGTTCAGACCACTCCATTTGAGGTACCCCAGTCTCCAGTAGCTGTTCCCTTATGATGTGACCTCGATGAGCTGGAACAGTGATGTCCATGAAGATGAAATTATGCCTATGTTGCTTATGCCGAGGCACAATGATGGGGTTAATGAGGTTATTCACGTACCAGGGGCTTGTCATCGGACCATTCACAAAATTTAGAGCAGTTCTGTATTGACTAGACACAACTGCCCACACTATACCACCACCACCAGAAGCTCGTCTGGTGACAACAGTGGCTGATGCTTAGTGCTCTCCTTGATGTCTCCAACATTGTTAGCGACCACCATGTCTGCTCAGTGTGAATGGACTTAGAAGTGAACACTGACGGCAGACTTGTGAATCCTCACATTGCGTATACTGCACACTGTGGGAATTCTCTGGGGGCCAGCACTGGAGCAGACATCGTGTGACCGAGAGTATGTGATTTGCAAACATGCAGTAACATGCCAACTAGATGGCTATGGCCTCGCTCAATGCACTTATATTGAGAAAAGTCGGACACAGTCTAGTTGGAATGTGACCAAAAAGTATGCAAATGACACACTGCAGTCACATGAACATCCACACCCAGCGAATTCTCGCAGCACTCAATGCACGTGATGTGAGTCACTATAAACTTGCAGCCTAAGGCTGGACAACCCCTTTAGGATAAAACAAGCACAATCCCATGCCACACTTACTTATCGTAGATGCTGGTTAAATTAATCTTTACATAATTTTCTAAATTTATGATTCCATTTGTCAAATTAACTTCCTTAGGAATAATAGCACATGCTGCTCGTGTCTCCCACTTTATGTAATAGCGACAAGACTTTGAATCAAACCTAGGGAAAGGGTAGACAATATAATGGTAACAGCCATTTACTATGAATATACATATCCATCCTGTCTCTGATGGTATTGTCTATGCACACTACATGTCAGAGGGTCACAACAATCCTCTAAATGCAATATATTCCAGTCCCCAATTCAGGTGCTGGATGAAAATAGGATATGCAATGTAGGTTATAAAATCTTAACAAAAAAGGGAAAAAGTATGCATTTCTACATTCAGAAAAGATCTTTGGCAAAAAACAGTGAAACTCAAATACATATCATTTCTTCCACCAAATTCCATCTCATTGGTCGTTGTGTAAAATATGATATTATATATCATTGATACCATAACCATGCAGTCATCTCATGTATGAGTGAGGGATAAATACACACCTAACTCATGATGGCATGAATTTACCTTTTCTGGTAAACAGCTATTTAGCCTTATACTCACTTTGATGCATTATTGTTTAAATCAATGCTTAAAGAATTTTTTTAAAAATATTTTTGTTATTTTTTTTTAAAAATATTCTATGTACCAATCTAATAAAAATAAAAAAGAAAACTATGTACTATTCACACAGGCCACAGGGGCTTTTTCTTAATACTTTAACTTCCTATTGTTTAAGGAAATAACATATGTACATAGAGTCACTGCCTGCCTATTGGATATCTTTGTATGAGCCTGTGCAAAAGTCATTCATTTTAAAAGAGAAGGTTGTTTGTGAAATCATATATAGTCATTGGATGATCCTGTTTTATCAGCTGTTTATAGAGGGGTCATCAAATACAGGTGTTGCATGTGATGATGTGGAGCCAAGCTGTACATTCTTCTTGAAAAAAAGAAGTACGAGTCTAAACAAGGCTTACTGGACAGTGTAAAAATTGCACGTTTGTTAGTTTTTTTTTTAAAAAGAAAGATCCTAATTAGGGATGATCGAATACTTCAATTATTCGTCTTTGCGAATATTTTCCGAATACCTCGCTGCTATTCGACTATTCGCGAATATTCGATGCGCAATATAAGTCTATGGGAGACCCGAATAACAACTATTCGGAACTAGTCGGTCTTCCCATAGACTTACATTGCGCATCGAACAGTCGAATAGCGGCGAGGTATTCGTAAAATATTTGCGAAGCCAAATAATCAAAGTATTCGATCATCCCTAATCCTAATATTAAAAAAAAAATCCAATTTGTTTTTTTAATTTAAGTACCTCAAAGAAGGGAATTTTGTTTACTTACCGTAAATTCCTTTTCTTCTAGCTCTAATTGGGAGACCCAGACAATTGGGTGTATAGGCTATGCCTCCGGAGGCCGCACAAAGTACTACACTTAAAAGTGTTAGGCCCCTCCCCTTCTGCCTATACACCCCCCGTGCTCCCACGGGCTGCTCAGTTTTGGTGCAAAAGCAAGAAGGAGGAAAAATAATTATAAACTGGTTTAAAGTAACTTCAATCCGAAGGAAACTCGGAGAACTGAAACCATTCAACATGAACAACATGTGTACACAAAAAAACAGGGGCGGGTGCTGGGTCTCCCAATTAGAGCTAGAAGAAAAGGAATTTACGGTAAGTAAACAAAATTCCCTTCTTCTTTTTCGCTCTATTGGGAGACCCAGACAATTGGGACGTCCAAAAGCAGTCCCTGGGTGGGTAAAATAATACCTCGTAAGAGAGCCGTAAAACGGCCCTTTCCTACAGGTGGGCAACCGCCGCCTGACGGACTCGTCTACCTAGGCTGGCATCCGCCGCAGCATAGGTATGCACCTGATAGTGCTTCGTGAAAGTGTGCAGGCTCGACCAGGTAGCCGCCTGACACACCTGTTGAGCCGCAGCCTGGTGCCTCAAAGCCCAGGACGCTCCCACGGCTCTGGTAGAATGGGCCTTCAGCCCTGAGGGAACCGGAAGCCCAGCCGAACGGTAAGCTTCGATAATTGGCTCCTTGATCCACCGAGCCAGGGTTGATTTGGAAGCCTGTGACCCTTTACGCTGGCCAGCGACAAGGACAAAGAGTGCATCCGAGCGGCGCAGGGGCGCCGTACGAGAAATGTAGAGTCTGAGTGCTCTCACCAGATCTAACAAGTGCAAATCCTTTTCACATTGGTGAACTGGATGAGGATAAAAAGAGGGTAAGGAAATATCCTGATTGAGATGAAAGGGGGATACCACCTTAGGGAGAAATTCCGGAACCGGACGTAGAACCACCTTGTCCTGGTGAAAAACCAGAAAAGGGGCTTTGCACGACAACGCTGCTAGCTCAGACACTCTCCGAAGAGAAGTGACTGCTACTAGAAAAACCACTTTCTGCGAAAGTCGTGAGAGGGAGATATCTCTCATTGGCTCGAATGGTGGTTTCTGAAGAACCATCAGCACCCTGTTTAGATCCCAGGGTTCTAACGGCCGCTTGTAAGGTGGAACGATGTGACAAACTCCCTGCAGGAACGTGCGTACCTGTGGAAGTCTAGCTAGGCGCTTCTGGAAAAACACAGAGAGCGCTGAAACTTGTCCCTTAAGGGAACCGAGCGACAAACCCTTTTCCAGTCCAGATTGAAGGAAGGACAGAAAAGTAGGTAATGCAAATGGCCAGGGAGAAAAACCCTGAGCAGAGCACCACGACAGGAAAATTTTCCACGTCCTGTGATAAATCTTGGCGGACGTTGGTTTCCTAGCCTGTCTCATAGTGGCAATGACTTCTTGAGATAACCCTGAAGACGCTAGGATCCAGGACTCAATGGCCACACAGTCAGGTTGAGGGCCGCAGAATTCAGATGGAAAAGCGGCCCTTGAGACAGCAAGTCTGGTCGGTATGGTAGTGCCCACGGTTGGCCGACCGTGAGATGCCACAGATCCGGGTACCACGACCTCCTCGGCCAGTCTGGAGCGACGAGGATGGCGCGGCGGCAGTCGGCCCTGATCTTGCGTAACACTCTGGGCAACAGTGCCAGCGGAGGAAACACATAAGGGAGCTGAAACTGCGACCGATCCTGAACTAAGGCGTCTGCCGCCAGAGCTCTGGGATCTTGAGACCGTGCCATGAACGTTGGTACCTTGTTGTTGTGCCGGGACGCCATGAGGTCGACGTCCGGCACCCCCCAGCGGCAACAGATCTCCTGAAACACGTCCGGGTGAAGGGACCATTCCCCTGCGTCCATGCCCTGGCGACTGAGATAATCTGCTTCCCAGTTTTCCACGCCTGGGATGTGAACTGCGGATATGGTGGAGGCCGTGGCTTCCACCCACATCAAAATCCGCCGGACTTCCTGGAAGGCTTGTCGACTGCGTGTTCCGCCTTGGTGGTTGATGTATGCCACCGCTGTGGAATTGTCCGACTGAATTCGGATCTGCTTGCCTTCCAGCCACTGCTGGAACGCTTTCAGGGCAAGATACACTGCCCGAATTTCCAGAACATTGATCTGAAGCGAGGACTCTTGCCGGGACCACGTACCCTGAGTCCTGTGGTGGAGAAAAACCGCTCCCCACCCTGACAGACTTGCGTCCGTCGTGACTACTTCCCAGGATGGGGGTAGGAAGGATTTCCCCTTCGATAATGAAGTGGGAAGAAGCCACCACCGAAGGGAAGCTTTGGTCGCCTGAGAGAGGGAGACGGTCCTGTCGAGGGACGTCGGTTTCCTGTCCCATTTGCGTAGGATGTCCCATTGAAGAGGACGCAGGTGAAACTGCGCGAAAGGGACTGCTTCCATTGCTGCCACCATCTTCCCCAGGAAGTGCATGAGGCGCCTCAAGGGGTGTGACTGGCCTTGAAGGAGAGATTGTACCCGTCTGTAGTGACCGCTGCTTGATCAGCGGAAGCTTCACTATCGCTGAGAGGGTATGAAACTCCATGCCAAGGTATGTGAGCGATTGGGCCAGTGTCAGATTTGACTTTGGAAAATTGATGATCCACCCGAAACTCTGGAGAGTCTCCAGGGTAGCGTCGAGGCTGTGTTGGCATGCCTCTTGAGAGGGTGCCTTGATCAACAGATCGTCCAAGTACGGGATCACCGAGTGACCCTGAGAATGGAGGACCGCTACTACAGTAGCCATAACCTTGGTGAAAACCCGTGGGGCTGTTGCCAGGCCGAATGGCAGTGCCACGAACTGCAGGTGTTCGTTTCCTATGGCGAAGCGCAAGAAGCGCTGGTGCTCTGGGGCAATCGTAACGTGGAGATAAGCATCTTTGATATCGATCGATGCAAGGAAATCTCCTTGGGACATTGAGGCGATGACGGAGCGAAGGGATTCCATCCGGAACCGTCTGGTCTTTACGTGTTTGTTGAGAAGTTTCAGGTCTAGGACAGGACGGAAAGACCCGTCCTTCTTTGGGACCACAAACAAGTTGGAGTAAAAACCGTGGCCCTGTTGATGAAGAGGAACAGGGACCACCACTCCTTCTGCCTTCAGAGTGCCCAGCGCCTGCAGAAGAGCCTCGGCTCTCTCGGGAGGCGGAGAAGACCTGAAGAATCGAGTCGGGGGACGAGAGATGAACTCTATCTTGTAACCGTGAGACAGAATGTCTCTCACCCAGCGGTCTTTTATTTGTGGCAGCCAGGCGTCGCAAAAGCGGGAGAGCCTGCCACCGACCGAGGATGCTACTAGAGGAGGTCGAAAGTCATGAGGAAGCCGCCTTGTTAGCGGTGCCTCCAATGTTCTTTTTAGGACGTGACTCAGACCGCCATGCATCAGAGTTCCTTTGTTTTTTCTGAGACCTTTTGGACGAGGAGAATTGGGACCTGCCCGCGCCCCGAAAGGACCGAAACCTCGCCTGCCCTCTCCTCTGTTGGGGAATGTTCTGTTTGGGCTGGAGTAAGGATGTATCCTTTCCCTTGGATTGTTTGATGATTTCATCCAGACGCTCGCCAAACAGCCTGTCGCCAGAAATTGGCAAACTGGTTAAGCGCTTTTTTGGAAGCAGAATCTGCCTTCCATTCCCGTAGCCACAAGGCCCTGCGGAGTACCACCGAATTGGCGGTCGCCACCGCCGTACGGCTCACAGAGTCCAGGACAGCATTAATAGCGTAAGACGCAATTGCCGAGGTCTGGGTGGTAATGGATGCCACTTGTGGCGCGGCCGTGCAAGTGGCTGCTTCAATTTGCGCTTGACCTGCTGAGATAGCTTGCAGCGCCCATACGGCTGCGAATGCTGGGGCAAAAGAAGCTCCGATAGCTTCATAGATGGATTTCAACCAGAGCTCCATCTGCCTGTCAGTGGCATCTTTGAGCGAGGCCCCATCTTCCACTGCAAGTATGGATCTAGCCGCAAGTCTGGAGATTGGAGGATCCACTTTGGGACATTGAGTCCAACCTTTAACCACGTCCGGGGGGAAAGGATAACGTGTATCCTTAAGGCGCTGAGAAAAACGCTTATCTGGACAAGCATGGCGATTCTGGATTGCCTCTCTGAAATCAGAGTGGTCTAGAAACATACTCTGTGTCCGCTTGGGAAACCTGAAACGAAATTTCTCCTGCTGAGAAGCTGACTCCTCCGCCGGAGGGGCTGAGGGAGAAATATCCAGCAACTGATGGATGGACGCAATAAGATCGTTTACTATGGCGTCCCCGTCTGGAGTATTAAGATTGAGAGCGCTCTCAGGATCAGAATCCTGATCAGCTGTCTCCGCATCCTCAACCAAAGATTCCCCCCGCTGAGACCCTAAACAATATGATGTCGAGGGAAATTCTAAGCGAGCCCGCTTAGTCAATCTGGGGCTGGGGTCTAAGTCAGAACCCTCAGACTGGGATGTAGGAAATACCCCGGGAGGACATTGTTGGTCCAACTGAGGGGGGCCCGGGAACAACGATTCAACAGGGTCCCGTTGCTGAGATACCGGCCTGGACTGCAAGGCTTCTAGTATCTTAGCCATAGTCTCAGAGAGTTTAGCAAACTCAGTCCCCGTCACCTGGACAGTGTTAGCAGGTGTCTCCCCCTGGGCCCCTCTTAGCATAGGCTCCGGCTGAAGAAGTGGCACAGGGGTCGAACACTGCACACAATGAGGGTCAGTGGAACCTGCCGGTAGTGGGGTCTTACAAGCGGCGCAGGCAGCATAATAAGCCTGTGTTTTGGCACCCCTGCCTTTTGTGGGCGCCATGCTATAGTTTTCCTTGAGTTACACAAAAGGGTATATAGCCAGAATGCACTGTGCTCATACAGTGTAAAGTATATATGATACACAAATAATGTACCAATACACTACAGCACCATGGGGCTAGCACCAACAGGTGCTGCTTACCAGCCGCCTAAAGCGGTTGTGAGGCCACCAGAGACCGTGTCTGGGTCTCCCAGGACTTGTCCCTCTTCTGCAGCGTCGGTGGAGCTGACAGGAATGGCTGCGGCGTCCTGACGAGATGAGGGAGCTGTGGGCGTGGCCGAGAAAGAGCGCGAACTGGTGCTCACACCGTGCACAGTGAGGGGGGTGGAGTATGTAAATCATACTCCAGCCCTCAGAGCTGCTCGCTCCGTGCAGCGTCCCGCCCTTCCCCCTGCCTGTCAGGGCTGAGGGTGGGAGAAAAGTAAACTAGGCCGCAAGGAAGCCGGGGACTCTAGTAATAAACGCGGCCGCCGTAAAAGCGCGGCCGGCGTGAAAGTCCCCGGCGAACTACAAGTCCCAGCCGCGCCGCAGTGTCCCATGGCAGCGGCGGTTAGTGCGGTAGCCCTTACATATAAACACACTCAGCGACGCTGAGTGTGTAATGGCACATATAGACCCGGTCAGCGCCGCGGTCCCCGGTGCACTAGCACACCCAGCAAAGCTGAGGTGATGCCGTGCGCGGTCCCCACAGGGATACAGAGTACCTCCAAGATGCAGGGCCATGTCCCTGAACGATACTCGGCTCCTATCCATCAGGCTCCACAGGAGTTGTGGATGGAGCACGGTCTCAGTGCCTGGAGACCGGTAAGATCCCACTTCACCCAGAGCCCAGAGGGGGATGGGGAAGGAAAGCAGCATGTGGGCTCCAGCCTCCGTACCCGCAATGGATACCTCAACCTTAACAACACCGCCGACAAGAGTGGGGTGAGAAGGGAGCATGCTGGGGGCCCTATATGGGCCCACTTTTCTTCCATCCGACATAGTCAGCAGCTGCTGCTGACCAATCTGTGGAGCTGTGCTGTGCGTGTCTGACCTCCTTCGCACAAAGCAAAAACTGAGCAGCCCGTGGGAGCACGGGGGGTGTATAGGCAGAAGGGGAGGGGCCTAACACTTTTAAGTGTAGTACTTTGTGCGGCCTCCGGAGGCATAGCCTATACACCCAATTGTCTGGGTCTCCCAATAGAGCGAAAAAGAAAACATGATTTAAACTATAGGTCACTTTCCGAAGATATACTCCCTTTAAAAGGATTTGTACAAAGTTTGAAAGCTATCCCCTATCCACAGTACACATGATAATTTGTTGATCGTTGGTGGGTCCCATTAGTACAGATTTTGGTAGCACCATAGACTAACATCCATCCGTTCTACAGGGGTTCCTCAAGAGGTGGGATCCCTCATCGTTAGGTGACAACCTTCATACCCTTTAGGGTATGTGCGTACGCTGCATCTTTTTCTGACCACAAAGATGCAGCGTTTTTGGCCGCAAAAAACACACAAACGCACCCGCTGCAAAAACGCACCTGTAAAAACGCATACATTTTTACCTAGTTTTGGACTGCATTTTTCTACGTTTTTCCAACGCATTGCATGGGTGAAAAAAAAAAGTAGAAAATAATTGACATGTTGCTTTTTTTTCTCACCTCAAAAACGCAAATTAAAAAAAAAAAAAAAAAAAAAAAAAAAGCACTGTGCGGACAACAAAAATGAAAACTCAGACTTTGCTGGGGAAGAATGCACCCAAAAAATGCGCAAAAACACTGTGAAAAGAAGGGAATTTTGTTACTTACCGTAAATTCCTTTTCTTCTAGCTCTTATTGGGAGACCCAGACGATTGGGGTATAGCTACTGCCCTCCGGAGGCCACACAAAGCACTACACTAAAAAGTGCAAGGCCCCTCCCCTTCTGGCTATACCCCCCCGTGGTATCACGGGTTCTCCAGTTTTAGTGCCAAAGCAAGAAGGAGGAAGCCAATAACTGGTTTAAACAAATTAACTCCGAATAACGTCGGAGAACTGAAAAACCGTTCAACATGAACAACATGTGTACCCGCAAACAACAAAAAAATCCCGAAGGACAACAGGGCGGGTGCTGGGTCTCCCAATAAGAGCTAGAAGAAAAGGAATTTACGGTAAGTAACAAAATTCCCTTCTTCTTCAGCGCTCTATTGGGAGACCCAGACGATTGGGACGTCCAAAAGCTGTCCCTGGGTGGGTAAAGAGATACCTCATGTTAGAGCTGCAAAACAGCCCTCCCCTACGGGGATGTCACTGCCGCCTGCAGGACTCTTCTACCTAAGCTGGCATCCGCCGAAGCATAGGTATGCACCTGATAATGTTTGGTGAAAGTGTGCAGACTCGACCAGGTAGCTGCCTGGCACACCTGTTGAGCCGAAGCCTGGTGTCGCAAAGCCCAGGACGCACCCACAGCTCTGGTTGAGTGGGCTTTCAGCCCTGAAGGAACCGGAAGCCCAGCAGAACGGTAGGCTTCCAGAATTGGTTCTTTGATCCATCGAGCCAGGGTGGCTTTAGAAGCCTGCGACCCCTTGCGCTGGCCAGCGACAAGGACAAAAAGTGCATCTGAACGGCGGATAGGCGCCGTGCGAGAAATATAGATTCTGAGTGCTCTCACCAGATCTAGCAAACGTAAGTCTTTCTCATACCGGTGATCTAGCAAACGTAAGTCTTTCTCATACCGGTGAACCGGCTGAGGACAAAAGGAAGGCAAGGATATATCCTGATTAAGATGAAACGAGGAGACGACCTTAGGGAGAAACTCCGGAACGGGGCGCAGCACTACCTTGTCCTGGTGGAACACCAGGAAGGGAGCCTTGGATGACAGAGCTGCCAGCTCAGACACTCGCCTAAGCGATGTGATCGCAACAAGAAACGCCACTTTCTGTGACAGGCGAGAAAAGGAAACGTCCTTTAGAGGCTCGAAGGGCGGCTTTTGCAGAGCAACTAGTACTCTGTTCAGATCCCATGGATCTAACGGCCGCTTGTACGGGGGCACAATATGACAGACCCCCTGTAGGAACGTGCGCACCTTAGGAAGACGTGCTAGACGCTTCTGAAAAAACACAGATAGTGCCGAGACTTGCCCTTTAAGGGAGCTGAGCGACAAGCCCTTTTCCAACCCCGATTGCAGGAAGGAAAGAAAGGTGGGCAATGCAAATGGCCAAGGGGATACTCTCTGTGCAGAGCACCAGGATAAGAAAATCTTCCACGTTCTGTGGTAGATCTTAGCAGACGTTGACTTCCTAGCTTGTCTCATTGTGGCTACGACTCCTTGAGATAATCCTGCGGACGCTAGGATCCAGGACTCAATGGCCACACAGTCAGGTTCAGGGCCGCAGAATTCTGATGGAAAAACGGCCCTTAGGACAGCAAGTCTGGTCGGTCTGGCAGTGACCACGGTCGACCGACCGTGAGATGCCACAGATCCGGATACCACGATCTCCTCGGCCAGTCTGGGGCGACGAGTATGACGCGGCTGCAATCGGATCTGATCTTGCGTAACACTCTGGGCAAGAGTGCCAGAGGTGGGAAGACGTATGGGAGCCGGAACTGCGACCAATCTTGAACTAATGCGTCTGCCGCCAGAGCTCTTTGATCGCGCGACCTCGCCATGAATGCCGGGACCTTGTTGTTGTGCCGGGACGCCATTAGGTCGACGTCCGGCACTCCCCATCGGCGACAGATTTCCTGAAACACGTCCGGGTGAAGGGACCACTCCCCTGCGTCCATGCCCTGGCGACTGAGGAAGTCTGCTTCCCAATTTTCTACGCCTGGGATGTGAACCGCGGATATGGTGGATGCTGTGTCCTCCACCCACATTAGAATGCGCCGGACTTCTTGGAATGCTTGCCGACTGCGCGTCCCTCCTTGGTGGTTGATGTATGCCACCGCTGTGGAGTTGTCCGACTGGATTCGGATCTGCTTTCCTTCCAGCCACTGTTGGAAGGCCAGTAGGGCAAGATACACTGCCCTGATTTCCAGAACATTGATCTGAAGGGTGGACTCCTGCGGAGTCCACGTCCCCTGGGCCCTGTGGTGGAGAAACACTGCTCCCCACCCTGACAGACTCGCATCTGTCGTGACCACTGCCCAGGATGGGGGCAGGAAGGATCTTCCCTGAGACAATGAGGTGGGAAGGAGCCACCATTGTAGAGAGTCCTTGGCCGTCTGGGAAAGAGAGACTTTCCTGTCCAGGGACGTTGACTTCCCGTCCCATTGGCGGAGAATGTCCCATTGAAGTGGGCGCAGATGAAACTGCGCAAAGGGAACTGCTTCCATGGCTGCCACCATCTTCCCGAGGAAGTGCATGAGGCGCCGTAAGGGGTGCGACTGGCCTTGAAGGAGGGATTGCACCCCTGTCTGTAGGGACCGCTGCTTGTTCAGCGGAAGCTTCACTCTCGCTGCTCGAGTATGAAACTCCATGCCAAGATACGTTAGCGACTGTGACGGTGACAGATTCGACTTTGGAAAGTTGATGATCCATCCGAACGTCTGTAGAGTCTCCAGCGTAGCATGTAGACTGAGTTGGCATGCCTCTTGAGAGGGTGCCTTGACAAGTAGATCGTCTAGGTAAGGGATCACCGAGTGTCCCTGAGAGTGCAAGACTGCTACCACCGCCGCCATGACCTTGGTGAAGACCCAGGGGGCTGTCGCCAGACCGAATGGCAGAGCTACGAACTGAAGATGGTCGTTTCCTATCACAAAACGTAGAAAACGTTGATGTTCTGTAGCAATTGGCACGTGGAGATAAGCATCTTTGATGTCTATTGAGGCAAGGAAGTCTCCTTGAGACATTGAGGCAACGACAGAGCGGAGGGTTTCCATCCGGAACCGTCTGGCGTGCACATGTTTGTTGAGCAGCTTTAGATCCAGAACAGGACGGAACGAGCCGTCCTTTTTTGGAACCACAAAGAGATTGGAGTAAAACCCTCGCCCTTGTTCCTGAGGCGGTACAGGAACCACTACTCCTTCCGCTCTTAGGGAGTCCACCGCCTGCAGCAGGGCATCTGCTCGGTCTGGATGTGGGGAGGTTCTGAAGAACCGAGCTGGAGGACGAGAACTGAACTCGATTCTGTACCCGCGAGACAAAATGTTTGTCACCCACCGGTCTTTGACCTGTGACATCCAAATGTCGGAAAAGCGGGAGAGCCTGCCCCCGACCGGAGATGCGGAGGGGGGGGGCTGGAAGTCATGAGATAGCCGCTTTGGAAGCGGTTCCTCCATTTGCTTTCTTGGGGCGTGCGTGAGCCCGCCAGGAATCTGAGACTCTTTGCGTCCTCTGAGTCCCTTTGGACGAGGAGAATTGTGTCTTGCCCGAACCTCGAAAGGACTGAAACCTCTGCTGCCATTTTTTCTGCTGAGGTTTGCTTGATCTGGGCTGGGGTAAGGAAGAGTCTTTACCCTTGGACTGTTTAATGATGTCAGCCAATGGCTCGCCAAACAGTCTATCTCTAGATAAAGGCAAGCTGGTTAAACATTTTTTGGAACCAGCATCTGCTTTCCAGTCCTTTAACCACAAGGCTCTGCGCAAAACTACCGAATTGGCGGACGCCATTGAGGTGCGGCTGGTAGATTCTAGGACCGCATTGATAGCGTAAGACGCAAACGCAGACATCTGCGAGGTAAGGGACGCCACTTGCGGCACCGCTGGATGTATGACAGCATCCACTCTTGCTAAACCAGCTGAAATAGCTTGGAGTGCCCATACGGCTGCGAATGCTGGAGCAAACGACGCGCCGATAGCTTCATAGACAGATTTTAACCAAAGGTCCATCTGTCTGTCATTGGCATCCTTAAGTGAAGCGCCATCCTCCACTGCAACTATGGATCTAGCTGCAAGTTTGGAAATCGGGGGGTCTACTTTTGGACACTGGGTCCAGCGCTTGACCACATCAGGGGGGAAAGGAAAACGTGTATCCTTAGAACGTTTAGAGAAACGCCTTTCTGGATGAGCGTCGTGTTTCTGGATTGACTCTCTTAAGTCAGAGTGATCCAAGAAAGCACTCAATTTACGCTTGGGATAGAGGAAACGAAACTTCTCCTGCTCTGCAGCTGCCTCCTCTGCAGAAGGAGCTGGGGGAGAAATATCCAACAGTCTATTGATGGCTGAGATAAGCTCGTTTACCATGGCGTCCCCATCCGGGGTATCCAGATTGAGAGGGGTTCCAGGATAAGACTCCTGATCACTCTCTTCAGACGCATCACAGGGCGACTGATTGCGCTGAGACCCTGAGCAGTGTGATGACGTTGAGGGTCTTTCCCAGCGAGCTCGCTTAGGGTGGCTGGGGCTATCATCTGAGTCATAATACTCAGCCTGGGAAGCCGGGGACCCCCTTGCAGTCTGGATTAATTCCAACTGAGGGGGATTAGCGGACAGAGACCTCGCCGTGTCCATAGACTGAGCCCCAGTCATGGATTGCAAAGTTTCAAGGATTTTTGCCATAGTCACAGACATTCCATCAGCAAAAACTGCAAAGTCTGTCCCTGACACCGGGGCAGGACTTACAAGCGTCTCAGCCTGGGTCACTACCCCTCCGGACTCCGGCTGGCGAAGCAGCACCGGATCTGAGCATTGCACACAATGGGGGTCTTTGGAACCTGCTGGTAGAGCAGCCCCACATGCAGCACACGCAGTGTACACAGCCCTAGCCTTGGCAGCCTTGCGTTTTGTGGATGACATGTTGCTGCCTCCTCAGAGCGAACTGGGGTATCCAGCCAGGAAGCGACCTCACAGTGCAAGAAATAAATAAATATATATATATCTGGTGACACAGTACACCAATACACACTGAGGCACTAGAGGGGCCAGCTGAAATGCCGCTTACCGCCCGCTTAAGAGCGGGTGTGTGGTCGCCAAAAGCCCCCTAGTCCAGGTCTCCCAGAGCCTTGCGTCCTTCCTCTAGCCAGACTGCATGTAATGGCTGCCGGCGTCCTGGGAGAGGAGGGGGGGCGGGCCCTGGGCGTTCCTGGCTAAGAGCGGGAAGCCTGCTTCCCTCTGTGCCTAGTGAGAGGGCTGGAGCATGTAAATCAGGCTCCAGCCCTCGTCGCTGCTGCGAAACAGCGTCTCTCCCCTACCCTGATTGACAGGGTGGGGGCGGGAACGAAGCGGAGCTAGGCCGCAAAAGCCGGGGACTGGATTTATAAACGCCGCCGCCGTAAAAGCGCGGTCGGCGTGTCCCCGGCGCACTACAAGTCACAGCAGCGCCGCCGGTCCAGTGGGGGTCGGCGCTGCGTTCCCACAACACAAAAGTCCCCCAGTAAACTGCAGGAACACCAACTCAATCGTTACGGTCCCCGGCGCACTACAACACCCAGCCAGCCCGGAGTGTGTCTGTGCCTGCCGGGGACACAGAGTACCTGTATGATGCAGGGCCATGTCCCTGATTGTACTCCTGCTCCATATCCATCAGGTTCAACTGGGTCTGTGGATGGAGCCCGGCGTCAGAGCTTAGAGGCCGGCAGGATCCCACTTCCACAGAGCCCTACAAGGGGATGTGGAAGGAAAACAGCATGTGGGGCTCCAGCCCCTGTACCAGCAATAGGTACCTCAACCTTACAACACCATCCACGGGTGAGAAGGGAGCATGCTGGGGGCCCTATATGGGCCCTCTTTTCTTCCATCCGAAATAGTCAGCAGCTGCTGCTGACTAAAATCTGTGGAGCTATGCGTGGATGTCTGACCTCCTTCGCACAAAGCTTGAAAACTGGAGAACCCGTGATACCACGGGGGGGTATAGCCAGAAGGGGAGGGGCCTTGCACTTTTTAGTGTAGTGCTTTGTGTGGCCTCCGGAGGGCAGTAGCTATACCCCAATCGTCTTGGTCTCCCAATAGAGCGCTGAAGAAATGCACCGTGTGCACATAGCCTTACACCTCTACTGTATTTTTTCTTATCGGAGAGCCCAGCTCTTATGTAGAAGTCAGACAGAATTGATTAAAGTTTTGTGGCCTAACAATGAGCAGGATAGAAGAGGTGGTTTTGTGGACAAAGTACTGAGATCTAAGAACAATTTGTTATATAGAGACAATATGCAATGTACCACTTACTTGTCAAACACAGGCTTGGCGGTTATATTGTTACATATCAGATTTATAGTAGTCGAGAATCTTTGCTCCTTTTCACATATCTCGCCATTTGAATACGTCACAGAAATTATTTTATCTGGTGGATGCACAGAATGGTTATATGAGACATTACTGATGAGCATAACACTCAATGACTCGAATAAAACTAACTCATTTCATAGCTAACTCACAAGCTTCGGTAATTTACATTATTGTCATGTTTAAGCCATTAAAGGGAATCGGTCACCAGGTTTTTGCTACATGATTTGAGAGCAGCATGATGTAGGAAGAGAGACCCGGATTCCAACGATGTATCACTTAGATTACAGAGTGCAGCAGTTTTTATGCAATCATAGTTGTTAGATGCAGCAGGGCTCAAAAAGCTAACCCTGCCGACGCTACAGCTTTCTATGTACATTGTATACCAACAGTAATTTGCTAATCACTGCTGCGGGTGTGGCTGGCACAAGCGACCAAGACTGAGCAATGATAATCTCCTTTTGATGAAAACACTCATTGCATAGAAACAAGAGCACAAAGCCTAATAAGTGAAACATCCCTGAAATCAGTGTCCCAGCCTCTACATCATGCGGTCTGCTGAGTACAAAGAAGAAAAAAAATCTGCTGTCAGATTCCCTTTAAGATGTACCTGTGCTCTGTTCACAATGGTACCAATTAAAGTTTTGTTTTAATTTATAGGATCCATGATGGATCCAGATAATAAAGCACCATAAAAGATGAGAAAGTAATGGCTGTAGGAAGAAGCAATGTTTTCTTTCCTGAGTAAATCAATGCAGCAGGACCTTTATTCATTGCACAAACACATATTTCACCCTTGCAATAGTGATCTCCAAAATGAACTCCTGATGGCCAAACTTAATAATAATAATAATATTTATTAATTTATATAGCACTATTAATTCCACAGCGCTTTACATATAAGGTATAATCAAACAACAAATTCAGTAAGTTTTCTGATAAGTACTTGTGTAAATAAATGTATTCTATAAAAGGGAAAAAACATCTCCGGCATTACAGAAAATTAATCAAATGTAGTTGAGTGGCTAAAAATCTGGTTATTGCAACTAGCACAATTAGCATGGGCACACTGTAGATGAAAGCGATATAATGACTGAATGCAGCCATCACACCCTGTACTGGCATCATGGCTCCCGTAGCTGAACTGGGAGCTATTGATGGAGAAAGCCAGATATTGGCTCCGGCCACCATGTTCTGAGATGTTGTTGCCTCCAATACAAGGAATTTAAACACTGCAAGCAGCTCGCACTTGAGGACCGAGCCTACCAGAGCACAGCGCAGTGATGGTCGCGTGAGTGGAGTTCATATGTGAAGCACCAAAAGTCTGTTTTTTGTGTAAAGTCTACGTTTGATATAAACACAGACCTCTGGTTTGCTCATCTCTTGTATTGAGTCATTGTAAATGATGGCCAGGAGGCTAGCCAGGGCATCATCCTGGATTGCTGGGTCAAAGAAGAGGTGAATATAGTTTGCCTTTTCATACCATGTTTCCCCAAAAATAAGACATGGTCTTATATTATTTGGGCCCCGAAAAATTTGCTAGGGCTTATTCTCGGGGAAACAGAGGTTGGGGGTAAGTCACCCCCACCACAAAAAAAAAAAAAAAAAAAAAAAAAAAGCGCAGACCCCACCTTTCCAGGGGAATCATACTTACCAAACCCCGGATGTCTGCATCACTCCTAGGTATTCCTGAGATCTTCGGTGGGTGATCCCATCAGGTATGCTCCACAGCAGTCCTCCTCTGCTTCCGGCTGGCACATACACACACATCAGATCACACACATACATCAGATCGCGCACACACACTCACCACATCCAATAATACCTATTTTTCCGGCCAGCAGGAGAACCTGGGATGCAGTGCAGTGGAGCGTGAGGACCTGCGGTGGAACACATTGAGGACCTGCGGTAGAACGCATAGTGCTAGTCTGCCCTTTTAACATGTTAGAACAGCACAGGGGCATGCTAACATGTTAAGAGGGCAGACTAGTCAGGGAAAAGAACGCCCTTGTGACTAGTCACTGCGCTCATTTGTATCCCATAAAGGATCTTTACAAATACTTTTTCTAAAGATCTCTTTATCTATGCTACGAGATACTGGGACAGTTAGGCAGAGATTAGAAATATGCACCCAGAACAGCTTGTGGTTCTCGGTGCATAGGTGACCTGACAGGTTCCCTTTAGACAAACGGTATGCAGGTGCATAACAACCAGATAGAGGTTGAAAGAACACGTTTGGTGAATGATGTCCTTTGGTGAAGCCTCAGCAGTTGGAGGTGGGTGTCAGCTGTATAATACAGCCACCATCAGCAATTTATGGAATAAACTCAACACCTCAGCCTCGCATGCTGACCCAACATCTATAGTACATATAAAATGAATACCAGTGAACAGTTAAAAAATGCACTGTTAATTGTATTATGCATTAAAACACTAATTGCATGAAGTTCTCTCTCCCTTAGTGGAATAGAATATAGACTGCTCCTAATAGAAGGAGATAGTACACAGGGGCTGACACAAAGCAGTGCAGTTTTCTCTTTATGCAGAGTTCTCTAAACATCGCCGCACAAACTCTAGCTTACCTTGCAATGTCACATTCTGTGTATAAACCTGCCCTAGAACCAGGACACGTCCTTTACTTTCCAGGCAAGCACTTGCAGTTTCTGGACAGCCACTAGGCCCTTGGATTACCTTTTGACAAAGGTTAAGATAAAACCTGTATACAGCAATAAAAATAGATCGTTATAGTAAGACAATACCATGCAAACCTTTGTACTACAGATACAGATTCTGTGTATATGTATAACATTCCAACCTACCTATCATCATTATGAATAAAGTCCCAATGTCCCGTCATCGAGGAGAGCATTCTAAGGTCATAGGTCTGGTGGTTAAAAATAAACCTGCAGTCTAATTTTTGAGGAAGACAAGCTAGCTTCGTTTTCCATTCAAATGTGGCTGAACATCCATTAGTCTCGCTCAATACGATAGGAGAACCCTTTCCAGAACTTTCATCGCATTTAAAGAGGATAGTTGAGTGTCTTTTCTCGGTTGCTTAAAGCAAGCAATGGGGAAAAAAATAATGAAGTGAATAAAGTTATTTAATGTTTTCAATGTCTTCATTGTTCTAGATTTTAATTAATCTAATAATTACACAAAGTAGAATAAAATAAATGCACCCTTCAGGGCTTGGCACTAAAACAGCTTTATCTGAAGTTCTTTTAAACAACTGTGAAGTTACAGAGAACAAATAACTCATTAAACCTACTTGGATAACAGTTGCCCCAGCTTCCAGCTTTCTCAGGATTGGCGACTGTTCCGCACCACAAACTCTGTCTGTCATCTGTAGTGCATGTGTTATAGGTTTTACCTTTATAGGTGAATGGTAAAACGCAGACATCCCCATTTTCAGTCACTATTTAAATAAATAAATAAAAAAAATAAATGATACAAAAGCTTATAAAAGGAGATAAAAAAGACTGATAGTCTACACATTGAAAGATTACAACAGGTTACGAGTGGAAATGGGCAAATAGTAACTATTCGTGTAGGGATTATTCGTAACAAATCTTAAAGTACTATACTAGTATTTATCACGAACAACAAACCTAATGCAAGTTAATGGAGAACCCGAGTACTTTTCTTGCTGTGTCAAATACTGGCAAAGAACTCTGTTTTCGGTAACCATTATCCGAACACTAATAGCTACTACCGTATTCACTTATCACTAGTTACCAAATCATCTACTTTACTGGAAAAAATGATTTGCGTTAGCAAGTAAAGTAGCCTTCCAAGGATGTAACCCAAAATTGCCATTACCTTTAGGAAATTACCGCTGGAATTTTTGACTGAAAGGGAACCAGTCATAAAATGTGTATGTGTTCCAAAAGGAAGGCAGCACGACCCAGCGACAGGCTCCCTTCTTACAAATAGTTACTTTTTACTGACACACTGTGGCATTTCAGTTATTTATGGTGTTCCTCTTTGGCTTGGCATAATTGACAAATCCCTTCTGATATTTTAAACCAAGCTGTGAAAAAGAACCACCCAGAATTTCCTTATCGTTCCAGGCGTTTTTCTTTGAAAACACTGCAGTTTTAATAGTAAGCTATAACTTTCTGTACCAGGGAGCGCCTCTCTTTTCATACTGCCTATAGTTGCCTATGACAGGTTTTCATTCTCAATTCCATCATCAAGGACATTTCTATATTAATGCTCAAAATTCTAGGAACTGATTATTTCTAGACCCTCACAAATGTTGTAGCAGTGGACAATTAAAGGATATCATTTAATTTAGGATTATTTTGCAGACATTCTGATGGGTCAGAAGGGTCCACACCAATGACCACTGTATACCAAACATTAAATTGTATAGCTGAAGAATCTGTGAAAGTGTGACGGGGTCCTTCTCCCATATCACACAATCAACAGAGCAAGAGGTGGCTGTACAATCCAATAAGCATTTATTCCAAGCAAATCAAATGGACCATAACATAATTCACCATACAGATGGTAAAATTAGTCCAGAAATATGAATATAATCCAATAAGCGATAAATGTCAAGGTCTCTGTGGGTAGCCACAGCTTTTCCCTCAGAGGTTCAATCTTCTTCTGGCTCGCACCCCATAAACCTCTAGTGGTCGAATACAAGTGTCTAAGTCATTAAGCAAGTCAACTTGAAGGGGTGAGAACTCTTCCCCCATTGTATTTGGCTGCAGAAAACGAACAGGTCGATTTGGGTTTGATGGTGGGATATGGGGGGAGGTGTATCATGTGCAGATTCCTATTTTAAGCTTGGTTCACTGTCCATTTTTTGTACTGCTTGCGTGTACATTGTATTGTCTGTAGGTAATCATACCCTGTAATGCAAGGTTATAGCCTCTTCTATCCCTAGGTGTGGGGGAGCTGGGCATGGAATCCACCTACTGTAAACTCTATGCTTACCTGGGGGTAGAGGCAGTCTGTTTGAGAACTTGAAGAGAGAAGGAAGAAGATTGAGCCTCTGAGGGAAAAGCTGCGGCTACCCACAGAGACCTGGACATTTATCGCTTATTGGATTATATTCATATTTTTGGACTAATTTTACCCTCTGTATGGTGGATTATGTTATGGACTATTTGATTTGCTTGGAATAAATGCTTATTGGATTGTACAGCCACCTCTCGCTCTGTTGATTGTGTGATATTGGAGAAGGACCCAGTCACACCTGGTGGCAGCGGTGGGATCAGTGCAGAAGCAATGGAGGACAACGGCCCATCAACATCTGGGACCAAAACCTCAGGATACAGGAACTGGACTGTGTCGAGCCTCAAATCAAAAGGCCCGTGAATTAGGAGTCGGCTACAAAGGACTCTGCAAGGAGCAACTAATTGAGGATTTGGAAGACGCTGCAAGATGGCACCGAGGAAGGATTTCCACAGCAAGGGGCTGATCCCAGGAGAGGAGAATAATGAGACATATGTAGTCAGTTAGTTTGATCTCGGCTGGAGAAGCACTAGGATCTATAGCTGAGGCTAGATCCTAGTGCCTGTGTATGGACTATTAATGATTGGAGATCAGTGGCCACATGGGATTGTGTTTTGTTGTTCAACCTGTTGGACTCAAGGAATTCATATAAGGACCATTGCCATATTTTCCCTGGCGTCGGAATACCGGGAGGCACCCCCGGATCTGTTGTTTTGTTGTGGACTCCTTGCAGACTTTAAGGATTTATATTCATGTTTGGTGCTTTATCTTTGTGGTTCCAATAAAGCCCTTTGGATTGTTCATCGGCCTGGCGTCCCTTACTGCTCTGTCGCATACCCATCACAGAAAGTAACTAACATGGTGACTCTTTCCACTAAAAGGCTGCAGTATTAGCAGAACTATAAAGCTCAGCACAAGTCCTGTTGTTACACATTCATCCATCAGTGGTTTGTTTCGAGTCTGCAGCTTGTCAGGAGTAGTAGGGGGGGTGAACTAATAACTGCTGTATAGAAATTAATGAGCAGGAGAGCGCGGAATGGGTTATTAAGTGTTAACTTCTTTCTGGGAAAGTAATTGCTGCAAACTTATGCAAGTTCTGTGCAGGCACTAGTTGTCAAGCTCCACGGAAACCAAATGTATAATATAAAGAATAAAACTGTCTCATTGCAAGAGAGTGACAGCAAATAGAAAAAGCAAGTCAATTGCAAACTTGCTTATTTGCATTCGAATTAATCAAAGCAATTTAAATAACTTGAGAATGTTTCTTTAAATGTAGGCAACAGTCTTGATGACGTAAAAGGTTAAACACTTACTTGACCATAAGACACAACAGGTGAAGCACTGTATATTGTTTTGATAAGCAGCAGTTTTCTAATTCAGAATGATATTTAGGTTCCAATCAGTTCTATGATGGAATCAATTATTGTGTTAACTATGTTATGGTAAAAATGTTATACCTTGTGTTGTTTTATTATTCAAGCAACTTATATATCTAAATATATAAATAATGTAGATATTTTTTGTATTAGCTTTATAAGTGTTATTCATAAAAGCAGTAACACTGGGTGTAGTCTCTTTAAAGAGGTCTTTGTCTAAAATTTCTTTGTTACTAAAGGTCCAGAAAACTGGACAGGTCACGTTTTAACCCTAGAACGCATACCTTGGGCCTCGCAGGCCTGAAAGGTTCCTTGTTTTCTATTTTCTGCAAGATTACTTTAGTTAGAATTTGAAACTCTAAGTATTTCTCAGGTATATAGTTGTTAGTAATTTCCAGTTGTTCCTATATTTTTATGTTATAGGCATTTCGGTAAGTTTTGGGACTACTCCATATTCACATACCTGGGGCCTTTTAGGCCTGTACTTGGTTTATATGTGAACCTTAGTCTTTTTGTCTGTACTGTTGCTGGGGAAGACTTTGTCTTTATTACTCAGTCTTTAGGACTCTGCTGTTGCTGGGAAGAGTGTGGATTCTGCCTGACTACATGGTCATGTGATCTTGGGAGGGAGGCTCCCTCACAAAGTCATGCATCTCTGACATCATCGCAGGTCATGAACACACAGGAACAGGAGGACAGACAACATCCTGTTCATTGTGTGCTACTTACTGAAGAGACTTTGGAGGAAGGAGTCAGCTTTCTTGTTTCTGGAAAAAAAAAACTTTCTGAGCTTCACAAATCCAGAGGCTTCTACTGCACCAAAAAGAAAGTGGTGACCTGCTTAAGGTAAGAGGAGGGGGCTGCACTTTACCTTTAGCAGACACACTAACAAAGAGTGCACAACCCTGATTGTAATAATTTTTTTTTCATTTTAGTTTACTGACATCTAAGGTTACAATGGCACAGTCTACATCCAGGGGTTTGACTGACCAAGAAATTGAGGCAATCATTTTTGATAGTGATGAAGACCGTGAACTTTCCTTGTCCGATGAAGAGTACATGCCACCAGCTAATGTCTCTACTTCATCGCCCAGTGATTCTTCAGATGATGAAGAAATAGTGGATGCGGCAGAACGTACAAAAACGTACAAATAGAACATCCAGAACTAAATGTTTTTTGGAACAGTACTGCTGGGGTTCTTGGACGCACCCCATCACATAATATTATGAGAGTTGCTGAAGTTGCTTTATATAGAAAACTTTTTAGACAAAAAAAATCGTTTAATAATATATATATATATATATATATATATATATATATATATATATATATATATATATATATATATATATATATATAAATATATATATATATATATATATATATATAAATATATATATATATATATATATATATATATATAAATATATATATATATATATATATAAATAAAAGAATTATATAGAATGCATATATTGGAATTTTTAAGCCGGTGTAATCACTTTTTTTTGTTTTATACACATAATTATAATGTTTTGAAATATTCATATCTCAAATAAACTTTGAAAAGTATTTCTATTTCAGTTACTCCATGTTATTTACACACGGGCCTAAAAGGCCCCAGGTATGTGAGAGTGTAGATTTCTATAGTTGCGCGTTCCAGGGTTAAGGAATTCAGCAGGATCCATAATTTACGATTTTGTTATTTTCAGGTTTCATTCCATTTTTGGTCATGTACTAAGCCATCACCTTTTCTTTTGTGGTTTTAATATACTGTTGTTTTGGCATCGGAGATTCAGACAAAGCCTGGTACACTGGCATTGGCTGTGTGTTCTTGTGTTCGTCTCCGATGCATCGCTATTAATTGGACCAACATTGGCAGATCTGGAGACCCCTTTGCATCTCACCCTAAAATTAGCTCTCCCAGAAAAGGGGTTTCCACGACAGCCACAGGTATGAGAAATTCTTACCATCCACTGGGTATAATAAAAAAAATCAGAACTGGGAAATACTAGAAATGAAATAAAATTATCATAAGAAATGTTCAGAATGTTTTCTTACCTGGTGGGCAAGGGTCTCCCCCGACATACTGAAGCACTACCATATTCCCTTGATGATCATACTCCATTTTAACTGCATTTGCATTTCCAAAAGATACAGCAGAGTTTCCAGACGGAAGGCACACAGCACCACTACATTTCCCAGTTGCCACATTTTGTGCTGGAGAGCACACGCCAATGTAATAAGGGTTTGGACCACTGGTCTGAAATAAAAATTCTTGATTCATATCATGCTGCACATTTGTAGAGAATTATTAATAAGCATTTTGTTTTTGCCATCTCTATAAAAGACCTTCATGCAGACTACACTGGGACACAACTTCTTTATTCATAATGCCATAATAAACAACCACTAAAGAATCAGAGGAACCTTTTATAGAGTACAGTCAGAAGTGTAGATAAAAAGAAAGCAATTGGACTGTTGCTGTCCCTCCCCCCCACCCCTACACCCACCCCACAAAGGACTATACCGAAAAAAGGCTTTATCTGGCATGCAACAAAGCCAATTTTCTCATCTGCACCATTGGGTATACAGAACCTCGGGATGTTATTTAGCATTCCCTATGAATATGGCAACAAATGGGGAAGGTAGGAAAGTATAGAGTACCAGCATCTGCAGGACTTTGCAACCTAGATCAGTGGATGAAACACTAAAATTTGGCAAAAGCGAGAAACAACAACCATATTGCAATTCTGAAATGCTGGCAGGGCAGAGGCTTTGTGATGAAAAGCAACTACTGCCAGGTAGGAATGGGCCATAACTCAGAAGGGTGACAATGGTTGACCAGTTCGAATGCTCTATTGTCGATGCTGCCAGACCTCATTTATGGATGACTCCTGGAAGAATGAAAAATATCTGACAGCTAGATAGATATGCAAAGTGTGAATGATATGGTAATACATGAAGAGACTTTCCCTGGAATGGTAAGAACAACAAAAGGAGGGCAACAAAATATCCTCACTATGGTGGGATGTTGATACTATTGGGGGCAAAACGTAGGGTAGAGAACTACATTTTCATTGTGAAAGATTGTGAAAAGGAATTTACAACAAATTTTCCAATTCTGGAACTTGCCTGATAGAGGTAATAGAAAGTTGATTTTTTTTTGGGGTGGCCAAGTGAGCAGATGTATGAAGATAGTACAAAGGGGTTTGAAAACAGGTGACTGAAGTACCTAACAGACCACACTGAGACCCATGATGCTGCGTGTTGTATAATAAAAAAAACAAAAACAAACAAAAAACAGATATACAGTATGTCCCTCAATGGAGATCAAATGTATGAGAGTCTAAGCCATTCTAGAGATAGGTAAGTGGTTGTCACAGGAAAATACGAATAGGTTAGAAATGTGAGTTCTCGCACTAACAAAAATGGCCTTCTAAATTCTATGGTAAGTGCTGGAATAGAATGGTTTTCTTGGTTTAGGGCTCCTCTGGATGACCAGTTCCAAAACAAACTGTTCAAGTGTCTTAGAGCAGCAAATATAAATATTTGTGGTACAGCTAGACTCCACAAAGGAGAGAGAAAGGATTTGGAGTGGTTGATTATCCAACTAAAGTGGATCAACATCTGCAGAGCGTCAAGGCTGATCCGGTTTTTCACTCTGGACGATTCTTTAACCAGGAGATCATCCCTGTATGGCATAGCTGCAATGCTCCCCTGAAGTAAGGAGGTAAGAAGCTTTCTGATAATCTGTGTGACAAGACTGAATGATAGTGCCACAAATTAGTAGTAACATGACACGATAGCAAAGAGGAGGAAACCCAAACAAGCCTAGCAGATGGGGATGTATAGGCTCATTGTTGCTGCCCATGGAATATTTCCCTTATTTCCACTACTACAATTACATCCCTAAAAGGCATTTCATCTGGAAATTTAAAAAGGGGCTTAAAGGGGTTCTCAGAGAATGAGATAAAATGGGGTCCCTGATAGAATTCAAGGTTGAGCCCTTCATAATCACATGTCAGGACGGGCTGCAGACTGAAGAAACACAGCTCCGAGACCTTCAACTGACAAGGGCTGTCACACACAGCAAACTTTCTGCCAATGCAGGGCCTTTCTCAAGCTATGGACTCCTTTTTATGGCTTTAGAAAGGCCCTGAATTGGTCGAAATGTCGACGTTTTATTCCCTTCAAGTATGCTGGGGCTACATTTTTTTCTTGACTAAAGGAGCGCCTTGGAAATTAAGATTTCTAACTGGGCAATCAGTCTCTGTTCACTGCTATAAAATTATCAGACTGACAGAAGAGAAGGAGGATAAAGCTAGAGATGTCCACAACGAGTACAGCGTGGCTTAAAACTTATTTCTTCACATATCACAGCCATGCTGCCAGCCACAGAAGGGGTATGTATGATATAGCTCATCAGTTGAGGCATATTTCAAGAGCTGAATGTGTTCAGTCTGCAGTCTCTCGTGCCGTGACTAAGACGGCTGCACTTTTTACAGGGACTCTATTTTATTTCATTCCTGGAGAAACCCCTTCAAGGTAGTGGCTGAGCTATTGGAGTCCATACAGTGCTATGCAGAAGTTTGAGCACCACTGGTCAAAATTACTGTTATTGTGAACAGTTAATCAAGTTGAAAATGAAATCTCTAAAAAGGCATAAAGTTAAAGATGACAAATTTCCTTTATATTTTAGGTAAGAACAAAAAAAATTATTTTCATCTTTAACATTTTAAAAACTACAAAAATGAAAATGGGCCAATGCAAAAGTTCGAACATCCTTGGAGATTTGTGTGCTCAGATAACTTTGACTATCATTTCAGACCTTAATTAGCCGGTTAGGTTTGTGGCTTGTTCATTATCATAGTTAGGAAAGGACAGGTGTTGCAAATTTCAAAGCTTTATAAAAACCCAGCTTCCTCTAACCTTGTGCAAATAAAACAACAGCCATGGGTTTTTCAAAGCAGCTGCCTAGCACTCTAAAAATCAAAATGGTGAAGGCCCACAAAGCAGAACAAAGCTAGAAGAAAATAGCAAAGCATTTTCAAGTTGCCCTTTCCTCAGTTCGAAAAGTAATTCAGAAATGGCACTTACAGAAACAGTGTAGGTCAGGATAAGGTCTGGAAAACCAAGCAAAATTTCTGTGAGAGCTGCTCGTAGGATTCCTAGAGTGGCAAATCAGAACCTTCACTTCACTGCAAAAGTCCTTCAGGAAGATTTAGCCGACTCTGGAGTTGTGGTACATTGTTCCACTGTTCAGAGACACCTACAGAAAAATGGTCTTCATGGAAGAGTCATCTGAAGAAAACCTCTCCTGTGTCCCAACCATACAATTTAGCATCAGAAGTATGCAAAATAACATCTAAACAAGACTGATGTATTTTGGAAACAAGTCATATTAACTGGTGAGGTTAAAATAGAACTCCTTGGCCACAATGATCAAACCAAATGTTTGGGAACAAAAAGGAGACAGAATGTCATGACAAGAACATCTCGACAACCATTAAGCATGGGGGTGGATTAAAGATGCTTTGGGTTGTGTTCTATCCAATGGCACTGGGAACATTTCACGGGTAGAGGGAAGAATGGATTCAATTAAAGTTTAAGAAATGCTTCAAGTAAACATAACACCATCTGTAAAAAAGCTGAAGTTGAAAAGAGGATGACTTCTACAAATGGATAAGGATCCTAAACACAAATTCAAAATACACATTAGCCTATGTCAAAAGGTACAAGCTGAAGGTTTTACAATGGCCCTCACAGTCCCCTGATCTGAACATCATTGAAAATCTGTGGCTAGACCGCAAAAGAGCAGTGCATGCAAGAGGACCCAGGAATCTTACAGAACAAGAAGACTTTTCCAAGGAAGAAAGCATGAAAATCCCTCAAACAAGAATTGAAAGACTCTTGGCTGGCTACAAAAAAAATTTACAAGCTTTGATACTTGCCAAAGGGGGGTGCTGCAGGCTACTAACAATGCAGGGTACGCAATATTTTGCATTGGCCAACTTTATTTTTTGTTGTGAATTTAAATAGATAGAGATAGAGATATATATATATATATATATAGAGAGATATATATATATATATATATCTCTATCTATATCTATATCTATATCTATATCTCTATCTATCTATCTATCTATCTATCTATCTATCTATCTATATATATGAGACAATTTCTCAAGGACTGAGCCATAAGGTAAATACTCCGCCAGTACACTTGCGCTGGCGGGGTATATGCACCACTCGTGATAGCATACAAGAAGGAGAACAGTCGAGTGTATATGCAAATAGAAATTTATTTATTATCAAAAGAGACAAACGCAAGACAGCAATATAAAGGGAGTTAAAAACTACCACTGAATCAAGGGGGGCAAACACTGATGAAAATGTACAGTATAGTTGTTATCAATAGCCGTGGGAGAGGTGAACATATATGGCTATTCTGTTAAACCATCAAAAATAGATGTGATATAATGATAATATCTATTGTTCACACTTTCTACTAGTCGTGGGAGAGGCATGCGGTTTAAAACAATGGAGGAAACAATTAGCTGTGGGAGGAGAGGTGCTGAATGTTTTACAATCCTCTAGTCCAGGGGTCGGGAACCTATGGCTCGCGAGCCAGATATGGCTCTTTTGATGGCCGTATCTGGCTCGCAGACAGGGCTCCTACCTGTCTATGGAAAGGATGCATGCACCGCGCATATATAGTTCTTATAGTTCTGCTGCCCCCGGCCGAGTTCCGGGGACCGCAGTCCTCGGCAGCAATCTGCGGCGCCGTCACTTTAAGGCGCGCAGACATCCTGTTTTGAATTTCATCTGTGGGCGGAGCTACCGCCTTCTCAGTCCCACAGATGAAGGAGGCGAGCTTCTGTCCGGCGCTGTGTGGGCCCCCTCTCCACCGTGACCTAATCGGGTAAATGCCCTCCCAGCCTCCCCATTATGGGCCCCGGTGAGCTGCTTCTAACCCCCCAGATGTATGCCCTGCCAATCCCCCCCCCCGCCGATGCCGCGGGTGCTGGCCCCGCCGATGCCGCGGGTGCTGGCCCCGCCGATGCCGCGGGTGCTGGCCCCGCCGATGCCGCGGGTGCTGGCCCCGCCGATGCCGCGTGCTGGCCCCGCCGATGCCGCGGGTGCAGGCCCCACAGAGCAGCAGAGTTGTGTGTATTTGTCTGTATGTAGCAGAGTTGTATGTGTTTGTCTGTATGTAGCAGAGTTGTGTGTGTTTGTCTGTATGTAGCAGAGTTGTGTGTATTTGTCTGTATGTAGCAGAGTTGTATGTGTTTGTCTGTATGTAGCAGAGTTGTATGTGTTTGTCTGTATGTAGTGTGTATTTGTCTGTATGTAGCAGAGTTGTATGTGTTTGTCTGTATGTAGCAGAGTTGTATGTGTTTGTCTGTATGTAGCAGAGTTGTATGTGTTTGTCTGTATGTAGCAGAGTTGTATGTGTTTGTCTGTATGTAGCAGAGTTGTGTGTGTTTGTCTGTATGTAGCAGAGTTGTGTGTGTTTGTCTGTATGTAGCAGAGATGTGTGTGTTTGTCTGTATGTAGCAGAGTTGTGTGTGTTTGTATGTAGCAGAGTTGTGTGTGTTTGTCTGTATGTAGCAGAGTTGTATGTGTTTGTCTGTATGTAGCAGAGTTGTGTGTGTTTGTCTGTATGTAGCAGAGTTGTGTGTATTTGTCTGTATGTAGCAGAGTTGTATGTGTTTGTCTGTATGTAGCAGAGTTGTATGTGTTTGTATGTAGTGTGTATTTGTCTGTATGTAGCAGAGTTGTATGTGTTTGTCTGTATGTAGCAGAGTTGTATGTGTTTGTCTGTATGTAGCAGAGTTGTATGTGTTTGTCTGTATGTAGCAGAGTTGTATGTGTTTGTCTGTATGTAGCAGAGTTGTATGTGTTTGTCTGTATGTAGCAGAGTTGTATGTGTTTGTCTGTATGTAGCAGAGTTGTGTGTGTTTGTCTGTATGTAGCAGAGATGTGTGTGTTTGTCTGTATGTAGCAGAGTTGTGTGTGTTTGTATGTAGCAGAGTTGTGTGTGTTTGTCTGTATGTAGCAGAGTTGTGTGTGTTTGTCTGTATGCAGCAGAGTTGTGTGTGTTTGTATGTAGCAGAGTTGTGTGTGTGTCTGTTTGTAGCAGAGTTGTGTGTGTTTGTCTGTTTGTTGCAGAGTTGTGTGTGTTTGTCTGTTTGTAGCAGAGTTGTGTGTGTCTGTTTGTAGCAGAGTGTAGTACCATTGTTTCAGTCCAGTTGTGGCTTTATACAGCAGGGAGGAGCATTCCTTGCTGTACTAAGTGAACATTGGAGCGATTGATCCGTCAATGGCCCTTTAAACATATTGTACGGCTCTCGCGGAATTATATTTCAAAATATGTGGCGTTTACGGCTCTCTTAGCCAAAAAGGTTCCTGACCCCTGCTCTAGTCGTAGAATGAGGGAAGGTAAAGGTATACTGAAAGATAGTCAAACACACTGGGGTAGGTGGAATATATCAATACTCTATTCAACTGACAATTGCAGTATATATACTGGTAAAGCCCAACCCCACCCAGGTATGTAAAAAACCATATCGGCAGTTTCCAACCAAAGGCCAATAGTTACCAATAGTTCTCTGGCAGACAAATTATCACAAAGTCTAAAGTGCAAGTGCATATCAATAGAAAATGTCCAATGTCAAAGAAAAAAAAAAAAGGTCACAGTAAAAAACCACATGCCAACAAGAAACCAGCCATGGAAGTCAAAGGTATAGGAATCACATGATGCACATACCCAAGATTATATATATATTTATCTGAAATGCAGAGCATATCTGTTATCCTTAACTTTATGGCTTTTAGATAATTTCATCTTCAACTTGCTTAATTGTTCAGAATATCAGTAAACTTGACCAGGGGTGCCCAAACTTTTGCATGCCACTGTAAATGAATGTACTGATCTGTGAAACAGGCAAGAAAGATCGGTGGTATCTAGGGCATATATACCTACATAGAAGATCTACTGAGTGATGTCAGCTAACTCCTCAAGAGGAGAACAACACAGAAGGCTATTTCTGTGTGCTTCCCGAAAATGGAAACTGGAGAGGCTATTGCAGGCAAGGAAGACCATTTTTGTAATCTGTCTTTTGGAAGAGACTATATAACATGTAAATGTTTTAGCTTTGAAAAAAATCTGTCAAGGAAGAAGTTCCATTCCTTGAAGAGCTGTTCCTTAAATTTTAAATGTGAAGCACTTGAGTTTCAGCAAAAGACTGCATCATGGAAGGAAGAATGATCTGTCAGTGATGTAGAAAGTGTCCTTGAATAGCCTAATAAAGCTGTCAACCAACTATAGAAGCCAATATAACATCCAAATAAAAAGATGCTTGGGGCCTTAGTTTCACCCAAGAGAGATAATCTTCTCCAAGAGAGTCATAGGAGCATTTTGGACCAAGTGAGTTGAGGAATAGAGGTGATGATTGTTGTAAAAAAAAGGGATAACCTTTCTATATAAAGTAAAAATTATTATTATTATTTAACCTTATCCATTTAAGGGATCTGCCATGGAACCCTTCTGCAGTAGTGGCTTCCTTCACATCTGAGGCACCTGGTGGAACTTGACAGGTTAAACGACCTAGTATATCCACAATGGATCTTCCGAACGCACAACCTAATACTGCAAATGATAGGGAGTGGGCCAACTCCAGTTCATGACCTAGTGAAGACTGAGAGGTGGTGACTGCAGGGCAGTGTTTGGTAAAAAGCACTGTGAAGGTATATTGTAGAATTGTTTTAGTTAGGCAATTCAAAAACGTGATGTTTTGGTCAGATTATATGACCTCTCTGAAACATCAAATTGCAGCAGCTGATCAAAATGTAGGCGAGAAGCACATTGAGTGGCAATATGACTGCTCTGCTTATACAACTTTTGATTTTTTTTTTACAAAAATGTATGTGTTGATGAAAAAATTGCAAGAAAACATGACTAAAAGCTTGAGCAGCATTTTCGCAATGAAGTAGATCCCTGATGTTATTGTGGGAAGGGGGGGACGGACGGGGGTAGTGGGATTAGGTTTTTTGTTTGTTTTTTTTACATTAAAAGGCTTGACATGTCCAAATCGCAAATGTCTGTTACGGTCGGTGAGCTCAGTGACCCTGAGCAGCGAGGTTGAGCTCAGACCATAGTAGATACCGGGAGGAGCAGAAGAAACTCTGCACATAAAAAAATATAAATATATTATACTAGCTGTAGTACTCGGGCATTGCCCATGATAGTAACTGTCTCTCTATCTCTCTCCCAGTCTGTCTGTCTGTTTGTCTCTGTGTGTGTGTGTGTGTGTGTGTGTGTGTGTGTGTGTGTGTGTGTGTGTGTGTGTGTGTGTGTGTGTGTGTGTGTCAGTCTCTATCCATGTCTGTCTGTCTGTGTCTATCTCGGTCTGTCTGTGTATCAGTCTCTCTGTCTGTCTCTTTATCTCGGTGTTTTTCTGTCTCATTCCAGGTTTGTCTCTTTTCCCCCTCTGTCTCTCTTTCCCTTTCTGCCTTCCTCTGTCTGTCTCTGACTGTCTCTCTCTCTCTCTGTCTCTTTCCCTGTCAGTCTCTGTCTGTGCTTATGCCTGTCTTTTTCTGTCTCTCTCTATCGGTCTCCCCATTGACATCTTATTACCTCACACATAAGCTTCTTATAGTAACAATTTATTTTGTTCCTATAGCAACCGCTCACAGCTGCTATTAATAAGCTGTAGCCCCTATCTCCAATGATTTTAATGGAGACAGGTGTTTTGGAGAGTAACTGTAAAGCGCATGGCTAAATTTTCCTGTCAAAACAGTCTATGACGTTCCGAGTCGCATGGGGTGTCTGTGCAAAAACCGTGATTGTAAATGCGACGGTGCGAATTCCTTTAGCTAACGGACATACATACACACACAGCATGTATGTATGTATGTATGTATGTATGTATGTATGTATGTATGTATGTATGTATGTATGTATGTATGTATGTATATATATATATATGTGTATATATATATATATATATATATATATATATATATAAATATGTGTATATATATATATATATATATATATATAAATATGTGTATATATGTGTATATATGTGTATATATGTGTATATATATATATATATATATATATATATATATATATATATATATATATATATATATTATATATATATATATATATATAAAAATGAAGGGAATTTTGTTTACTTACCGTAAATTCCTTTTCTTCTAGCTCCAATTGGGAGACCCAGACACTTGGGACGTCCAAAAGCAGTCCCTGGGTGGGTAAATAATACCTCATAATAGAGCCGTAAACGGCTCCGTCCTACAGGTGGGCAACCGCCGCCTGAAGGACTCGCCTACCTAGGCTGGCATCTGCCGAAGCATAGGTATGCACCTGATAGTGTTTCGTGAAAGTGTGCAGGCTCGACCAGGTAGCCGCCTGACACCCCTGCTGAGCCGTAGCCTGGTGCCGCAAGGCCCAGGACGCCCCCACGGCCCTGGTAGAATGGGCCTTCAGCCCTAAGGGAACCGGAAGCCCCGAGGAACGATAAGCTTCGAGAATTGGTTCCTTGATCCACCGAGCCAGGGTTGATTTGGAAGCTTGTGACCCTTTACGCTGGCCAGCGACAAGGACAAAGAGTGCATACGAGCGGCGCAGGGGCGCCGTACGAGAAATGTAGAATCTGAGTGCTCTCACCAGATCTAACAAGTGCAAATCCTTTTCACATTGGTGAACTGGATGAGGACAAAAAGATGGTAAGGAGATATCCTGATTGAGATGAAAGGGGGATACCACCTTAGGTAGAAATTCCGGAACCGGACGCAGAACCACCTTGTCCTGGTGAAACACCAGGAAAGGGGCTTTGCACGACAACGCTGCTAGCTCAGACACTCTCCGAAGTGAAGTGACTGCTACTAGGAAGACCACTTTCTGCGAAAGGTGTGAGAGAGAAATATCCCTCCTTGGCCCGAACGGTGGTTTCTGAAGAGCCATCAGCACCCTGTTCAGATCCCAGGGTTCTAACGGACGCTTGTAAGGAGGGACGATGTGACAAACCCCCTGCAGGAACATGCGTACCTGTGGAAGTCTGGCTAGGCGCTTCTGAAAAAACACAGAGAGCGCAGAGACTTGTCCCTTAAGGGAGCCGAGCGACAAACCCTTTTCCAATCCGGATTGAAGGAAGGACAGAAAAGTGGGCAAGGTAAATGGCCAGGGAGAAAAACCCTGAGCAGAGCACCACGACAGGAAAATCTTCCACGTCCTGTGGTAGATCTTGGCGGACGTTGGTTTCCTAGCCTTGCTCATAGTGGCAATGACCTCTTGGGATAACCCTGAAGACGCTAGGATCCAGGACTCAATGGCCACACAGTCAGGTTGAGGGCCGCAGAATTCAGATGGAAAAACGGCCCTTGAGACAGCAAGTCTGGTCGGTCTGGTAGTGCCCACGGTTGGCCGACCGTGAGATGCCACAGATCCGGGTACCACGACCTCCTCGGCCAGTCTGGAGCGACGAGGATGGCGCGGCGGCAGTCGGCCCTGATCTTGCGTAACACTCTGGGCAACAGTGCCAGAGGAGGAAACACATAAGGGAGTTGAAACTGCGACCAATCCTGAACTAAGGCGTCTGCCGCCAGAGCTCTGTGATCTTGAGACCGTGCCATGAATGTCGGGACCTTGTTGTTGTGCCGGGACGCCATTAGGTCGACGTCCGGCATGCCCCAGCGGCAACAGATCTCCTGAAACACGTCCGGGTGAAGGGACCATTCCCCTGCGTCCATGCCCTGGCGACTGAGAAAGTCTGCTTCCCAGTTTTCTACGCCCGGGATGTGAACTGCGGATATGGTGGAGGCTGTGGCTTCCACCCACAGCAGAATCCGCCGGACTTCCTGGAAGGCTTGCCGACTGCGTGTTCCGCCTTGGTGGTTGATGTATGCCACCGCTGTGGAGTTGTCCGACTGAATTCGGATCTGTTTGCCTTCCAGCCACGGCTGGAACGCCTTCAGGGCAAGATACACTGCCCTTATCTCCAGAACATTGATCTGAAGGGAGGACTCTGTCTGAGTCCAAGAGCCCTGAGCCCTGTGGTGGAGAAAGACCGCTCCCCACCCTGACAGGCTCGCGTCCGTCGTGACCACCGCCCAGGATGGGGGCAGGAAGGATTTCCCCTTCGACAGAGAAGTGGGGAGAAGCCACCACTGAAGGGAAGCCTTGGCTGCCCGCGAAAGGGAGACGTTCCTGTCGAGGGACGTCGACTTCCTGTCCCATTTGCGGAGAATGTCCCATTGAAGTGGGCGCAGATGAAACTGCGCAAAAGGAACTGCCTCCATTGCTGCCACCATCTTCCCTAGGAAGTGCATGAGGCGCCTCAGGGGGTGTGACTGGCCTTGAAGGAGAGATTGCACCCCTGTCTGTAGTGAACGCTGTTTGTTCAGCGGAAGCTTCACTATCGCTGAGAGAGTATGAAACTCCATGCCAAGATATGTCAGTGATTGGACCGGTGTCAGATTTGACTTTGGAAAATTGATGATCCACCCGAAACTCTGGAAAGTCTCCAGAGCGATGTTCAGGCTGTGTTGGCATGCCCCTTGAGAGGGTGCCTTGACAAGTAGATCGTCTAAGTAAGGGATCACCGAGTGTCCCTGAGAGTGTAGGATTGCCACCACTGTTGCCATAACCTTGGTGAAGACCCGTGGGGCTGTCGCCAGGCCAAAAGGCAGTGCCACGAACTGAAGGTGTTCGTCCCCTATGGCGAAACGCAGGAAGCGCTGATGCTCTGGTGCAATCAGTACGTGGAGATAAGCATCTTTGATGTCGATTGATGCTAGGAAGTCTCCTTGGGACATTGAGGCGATGACGGAGCGGAGCGATTCCATCCGGAACCGCCTGGTTTTCACATGCTTGTTGAGGAGTTTTAGGTCCAGAACAGGACGGAAGGATCCGTCCTCTTTTGGCACCACGAACAAGTTGGAGTAAAAACCGTGACCCCGTTGCTGAGGAGGAACAGGGATCACCACTCCTTCCGCCTTCAGAGTGCACACCGCCTGCAGAAGAGCATCGGCTCTTTCGGGGGGCGGAGATGTTCTGAAAAATCGAGTCGGAGGACGAGAGCTGAACTCTATCCTGTAACCTTGAGATAGAATGTCTCTCACCCATCGGTCTTTTACCTGTGGCAGCCAGGCGTCGCAAAAGCGGAAGAGCCTGCCACCGACCGAGGATGCGGTTTGAGGAGGCCGAAAGTCATGAGGAGGCCGCTTTGGGAGCGGCTCCTCCGGCGGTCTTTTTAGGACGTGACTTAGACCACCATGCATCGGAGTTCCTCTGATCTTTCTGAGGCCTTTTGGACGAGGAGAATTGAGACCTGCCCGCGGTCCGAAAGGACCGAAACCTCGATTGTACCTTCCGTGGTTGAGGTCTGTTTGGTCTGGACTGGGGTAAGGATGAGTCCTTTCCCTTGGATTGTTTAATGATTTCATCCAATCGCTCACCAAACAAACGGTCGCCAGACAATGGCAAACCGGTTAAGAACTTTTTGGAAGCAGAGTCTGCCTTCCATTCACGTAGCCACATGGCCCTGCGGACTACCACCGAATTGGCGGATGCTACCGCCGTACAGCTCGCAGAGTCCAGGATAGCATTAATGGCGTAGGACGCAAACGCCGACGCCTGAGAGGTTAAGGACACCACTTGCGGGGCAGATGTACGTGTGACTGTATTAATCTGCGCCTGACAAGCTGAGATAGCTTGGAGTGCCCATACGGCTGCGAATGCTGGAGCAAAAGACGCGCCGATAGCTTCATAGATGTTTTTCAACCATAGTTCCATCTGTCTGTCAGTGGCATCTTTGAGCGAAGCCCCATCTTCCACTGCAACTATGGATCTAGCCGCCAGTCTGGAGATTGGAGGATCCACCTTAGGACACTGAGTCCAGCCCTTGACAACATCAGGGGGGGAAGGGATAACGTGTATCCTTAAGGCGCTTGGAAAAACGCTTGTCTGGACAGTCTCGGTTTTTCTGGACTGCCTCTCTGAAGTCAGAGTGATCCAGAAACGTACTCAATGTACGCTTGGGAAACGGAATTTCTCCTGAGAAGCTGACTCCTCAGTTGTAGGAGCTGGGGGAGAAATATCCAACACCTGATTGATGGTCGCTATAAGGTCATTCACTACAGCGTCACCTTCAGGTGTATCAAGGTTGAGAGCGGCTTCAGGATCAGAATCCTGATCTGTTACCTCCGCTTCATCCTCCAGAGAATCCTGCTGAGACCCTGAACAGTGTGATGAAGTGGAGGGAATTTCCCAGCGAGCCCGCTTGAGCGGCCTGGGACTGCGGTCCGTGTCAGAGACCTCACCCTGGGACCTATGGGTCACCCCAGGGGCACTTTGCTGTTCCAATTGAGGGGGACCAGGGGTCAAAGATTGAACCGTGCCCGGGGCCTGAATCACCAGTCTGGACTGTAAGGCTTCTAGTATTTTAGCAGACCATTTATCCATACTCTCAGACAGTTTGTCAGCAAAAGCTGCAAACTCCGTCCCTGTCACCTGGACAGTGGTAGCAGGTGGTTCCACCTGGGCCACCATTAGCAGAGGCTCCGGCTGAGTAAGTGCCACAGGGGCCGAGCATTGCACACAATGAGGGTCAGTGGAACCTGCCGGTAGTCTAGCTGCACATGAGGTACAGGTTGCAAAGTACGCCTGTGCTTTGGCACCCTTGCTTTTTGCGGACGACATGCTGTTGTCTCCTCTGAGAACAATCCAGGAGGGTATATAGCCAAAAATCAACAGAGCGACCGTACAGTGCAAATGTATAGCCTATAAGCCTATATATATATATATATATATATATATATATACACACTTCGGCACTCAGTGGGGCCAGCACCACAGGTGCTGCTTACCGACCGCTCAGAGCGGTTGTGTGATCACCAGATTCCCTGCCTGGGTCTCCCTGTGTTGTCTCTCCTCTCCAGCGTCTGAATCGCTGACAGGAATGGCTGCCGGCGTTCTGTGGGGAGGAGGGGACCGTGGGCGTGCCCAAGAAAGTGCGGGAATCTAGTGCCCCAGTGTACTGAGTGAGGGGGGAGGAGGATACTATGTATGCTCCAGCCCTCAGCGCTGACGATGTGTGCAGCGTTCCGCCCTTCCCCTGACTGGCAGGCCTGTGGGCGGGAATATGCGGTACTAGGCCGCAGAAGCCGGAGACTAAAGTTATAAGCGCGGCCGGCAATAAGCGCGGCCGCGCGGTAGTCCCCGGCGCACTAACACACCCAGCAGTGCTGCAATGTGTATGGCACAAGCGCTCCATGCGCGGTCCCCACGGGGACACAGAGTACCTCATAGTAGCAGGGCCTTGTCCCTGACGATACCCAGCTCCTATCCAGCAGATTCCCAGGGGCTGCGGAGGGAGCACGGTCCCAGTGCCTGGAGACCGATCCGGATCCCACTTCACCCAGAGCCCATTAAGGGATGGGGAAGGAAAACAGCATGTGGCTCCTGCCTGTGTACCCGCAATGGGTACCTCAACCTTAACAACACCGCCGACAAAGTGGGGTGAGAAGGGAGCATGCTGGGGGCCCTGTTATGGGCCCTCTTTTCTTCCATCCGACCTAGTCAGCAGCTGCTGCTGACTAAGCTGTGGAGCTTATGCGTGGATGTCAGCCTCCTTCGCACAAAGCATAAAAACTGAGGAGCCCGTGATGCACGGGGGGTGTATAGGCAGAAGGGGAGGGGCGTTACACTTTTAGTGTAATACTTTGTGTGGCCTCCGGAGGCATAGCTATACACCCAAGTGTCTGGGTCTCCCAATGGAGCGACAAAGAAATGTATATATTATATATATATATATATATATATATATATATATATATATATATATATATATATATATATATATATATATATATACATCTACAATCTATAAAATATACACACACACACACAATAAAAAACACAAAAACACCACCTTCAACCAGGAGACAGAGTTTGAAGGGCTGGTCACAAAGCCACAAAAAACTATCATAAGTTTTAGAGCACTGAGAGCTGGTTACACGGATCTTGTTGTGGTAATCATTGATTTTCTTTCTCTCAATTTAAAATGCTCTTGACAGAGTGACTCAAGGGCTTCCATTAAGCCATTATTCTACCTTTACGAGAGTGTCAACCTCAGCCTGTCTCCATGGACACTAGTATAAAAAGGCCTACAGTAGGATTCATTGTCCTACATCTGGTAGGGGGCTTTGTGTCTTTGTTAATCTCTTCAGGGGGCTTCACTAATACATAACTTTTCAGAATGGGTTTCTGGAATATTCATACTTTAAGCTTGATGTAGAAAATATCTAAGGGGGTGCGTGTGATGAGTACTTCTGCTCATCCAGGGGGCTGATTCCAGGAGCGGTACAACAATAAGCCACTTGTTTGGTTAGGGAACAGTTGGTGCTATTACATGAAGGGGTGGGGAGAGGATCTGTGGTTGCAGCCAGGTCATGTTGCCCATTGATAGACTCTAGCATTTGGAGCTAGATACACGTGCTATGGTCATGATATCAGTCATCTGGATGAGCATAAAGACTATTGTTGCCAACTGGAGTTGGATACACACTGTATGATAGCGATATCCGTCATCTGGAGGAGCATAAGGACAACTGTTGTTGACTGGAGCTGGCTACACTATGCTATGGTTGTGGTATCTGTTGTATGGAAGAGCATAAGGTCTACGTTTGCTTTAAGACTGTGTATGGAAGAAATAAAAATGATTGCCTCGATAACCTGCCTAGGTGAATAATAGAACCCATGACCTCAGATCTTCACAAAAAGGTTAAAAGAAACTGGAAAAATCCCATTAAAATAAATCAGAATTTGATCAGCATAAACAAACCAATTGTTACTAAGAATGCTTACATCTATGGCCAGCTTTAATGCTCAAATGTTCACATTAGTCATACAGCTATGTGGCAGTTCTCAGAATCTTTTGTATTACAGCCCCTTCGACACTCCATGTGGTGGTATGTGGTGCCCCCATAATATATTCTCTATCATTTTTCCTGTAGATTTATTTGTAATCCATATAGAAAAAAAGTTGTAATTTAAAGACAGACAGAAGTACCGTATAGGCCCATTGCTGATGCATGCCATGAGCATAAACCCTTCCTGAAAGCCTCCTGCCTCTACATTATTTCTCACAAGTTGCTCTCAGCCGTCCAACAAACACAAAGGAGCTTCTTCATTTTTAACAGTTACTGCTTAAACTCCCATTAGTTACTGGCTTGTGATAGTAAAGAATTACTTGCCATAAGCAATTCATGGGTATACAAACGTACTTTGGACGTCTCTTTAGAGAGGCTGGAGAAATTAAAGGTGTACTGTAGTTGCTGATCTTTCAGTGAACATCCCGAGATGCTTTCTTCGTCAGGGCACACTAATGGAGTGCCCCATTCAAAAAAATAGTTGCATTCAGAAATCTCTACAAACTTTGGGGTACCCTGTGAATCGGATAATAAAAATTAATTTGATGCAGTGATGCTGAAAAGAAACATCACATAAAAACGGAAGCTATACACAACTTACCAGATCCGTGCCAGCATTGCAATGGAAGATAATAGTGGTTGAGTAGTTTTTCTGAGAGACATGATCACATAATGTCCAGCTGTCCATTGTGAGTGAAACAGTTTGAGTACTTATATTAAACTGTGGAGGGCCTAATGGCTGGCCAATGTCCTTTTATTGGAAAGAAAAAAAAAAAGAAAAGAAAAAATACGTATCCTTTAAGATCTATTTGATGTAAATAAATTAATACATTAATACATTTTCTACCTTCTGATTCTATTCTAAATGTCTATTAAAGAGTTAGTCCAGGCAATATTTTCTGAAATGCCTCCAAGTACCATTTAATTTATTTTACTCACTTATATAGCGCTATCAATTGCACAGTGTATTGCAGATATCATTACTGTCCCCATTGGGGCTCAAAATCTACATTCCCTATCAGTATGTCTTTGGAGTGTTGGAGGAAACTGGAGAACCTGGAGGAAACCCACGCAAACACTGAGAACATACAAACTCCTTGCAGATGTTGACCTTGGTGGGATTTGAACCCAGGAACGCAGCGCTGCAAGACTGCAGTGCTAACAACTGAGCCATTATAGTATCAATACTCAACAATCTGTTATCACGGCACTCAGTCAGTACTGGTTTTTGCTATTTTATACCTAGTCAGGTCCTTTACATACCCAAAATGGCCACATAGCCAATTACTGGCCGCAATAGGGACATGACACATCCAATGATTGGCTAAGAGAACAGTTCTGGTCATTTCAGGTGTGTCCAAAGATGGGACCACACCAGCAGAGAACAAGTGAGAGCTGGAGCATGACCTGGGAGTGTTTAGTAAGGGTGCAGACTTTAGTAGGAAGTCTGAGACATTAAAGCAATTATGACTATTCCCCTAGGCAACGCCTTACACCACAGACTTGCAGTCTATGAAATAATGATCACTACATGATTCTAAACTAGGCACAATAAATACCATTTATTAAGTAATATGAATACTTTTTACGAAGTGATGATGAGGCAATTTAAAAAAAAAAAAAAAGGAAAAAAAATCATCCTTGCTTTTTAAGAGCTACAACTTTTTTTTTGCTATCATTTATTCAGTAATAGGTTCACACAGTGCATTTTTGCTAAGGTTTTTTTCTGCAGTAAAGCCTCAGGTTTTGCCAGGTAATGACCTGCGGTTTTGCACACTCATTGATTTGTCTGGGTAAAAAAACATGGCAAAACCCTAGTAAAATCGTTGAAAGAACGGACATGCTCATTCTTTCAAAAACGCAGCAAAAACCAAAAAGGTGGTTGACAAAACCGTCAGGACAACACTGGAGGTATTTTTTGCGTGTGTGCACGAGATTTCAGGAATCTCAGACTTTTCTGGGGCTGTGAAGGCAGTGTTTTATTAGTATGGATTTGCATAAAACCACGGCAAAAACCATAAAAGCAGCAAAATCGCCCTGCATGAACATAGCCTAATTGTATGAAAGCTTTTTTTTTTGTCTGGGGAGGAGTTTTTTTGTTTTTAAATACACTATTTTTGGATACTTCGTGTATTGAGCAACATTTTTTTTTTTTTACTAGTGATGACCTAATTGTGTTTATTTTGGCTGGGCGAGCTGTAATTTTTAATTTTATTGATACGTTTGGTGGGGAGAGGGGTGGAGGTGGTGGGATAGAATTGTAATTCAATTGGTCAACTAAAACAGCAATTTTGGCTTGCTTTTATTTTTGATTGTACTTACTGTGTGAAATAAATAAAATGTTATAGTTCAGGACGTTTCAGCCATTTCCAATATTAATTAAATAAAAACCTTAAAATTAAGTGGTATTTTTGCATATTTTCTTTAATTAATAGGCTGCTGAACATGGGCTGCCCGGGGGCCATAATTAAGGCGCTGTCCACTACTCGGACACCCCCTACTCATTACCCTTGTTTGCCCCCATAAAATACATAAACATATACTCCCCTCCGATGCGGCCACAGTTCCAGCAATGACATTGTTATGACATTATTATGACATGCAGGCCCTGCAATCAATCAGTGGCGGCTTCCTTCTCCACACCTTCAGACGATTGAGCAGGAAGTCAGTGCAACGGTCACATCCTGCTCAAATGTCCAAAGGCGGGGAGACAGAAGCCAGGCGCTGATTGGTTGCGGGCCCCGAGTGTCATAATGTGACGTGGGCCCTGTGAACCAGACTGCAGACATCGCTGGAACCACACTCGCATCAGAGGCGTGTATAGGCTAATTTATTTTTACGGGGACAAACAAGGGTAATGAGTAGGGGATATACAAGTAGTTGACAACCCTTTTAAGCATCCCCAACATGGTGATTCATTGGGTGTGGTGGTGGATTTCTTTAGCTGATAGAGTGAACCCTACGCTCAGTCTAACAACTTAGGCTATGTGTCCACGCTGCGGATTTTGCGCGGATTTTGCCGCGGATTTTCCGAAAATCTGCAGCAGCGGCACTTCCAAGCCATTTCAATGGCATTTTGGAAATGCTGTGTCCATGCTGCGGATTTTTCCGCGGCGGATTTGCCGCGGATTTTGATCCGGAAAAATCTGCAGCATGTCAATTATTGTTGCGGATTTTGGTGCGGATTTTGGGTATAGAATGGGGAAAAAAAAAAAAAAAATCCGCATCAAAATCCGCGGCAAATTCGCGGTAATCCGCGGTAAATCCGCGGCAAAAATAAGGTGCGGATTTGCCACGAAAGTCGCAGATTTTCATGCAGAAAAATCCGCAGGTACATTCTACCGTGGACACATAGCCTTAGATGCCAAAATCGATAGTGGGGGCCCCTGACGAAGGTTTACACCGAAATGCGCATCGGGCACATTTACACTGCAACTATCATATATCCAGGTAATGTTATCTTTGTAATCTGGTGGACATACCTCTTATATTTGGTTTGAGCATGTTTCTGCTCTACCGCAGGCTTGCGGTACACACCTATATGTAATTCACTTTTGCACCTCTGGGCATCATGATATATATATATATATATATATATATATATATATATATATATATATATATATATATATATATATATATACACACACACACATATACATGCACACATATACACGATTTACTAATGGAGATTTGACATGTTGTGCCCTGTTGCAATTGGAGTACACTTTTTTATGAGCAGATGTATGTAGATTCTAACATACTCCTTTCCTATATCCTGTTAAGGTCTTTTCCCTGCATGGTTTAGATTATTAATGTTATATGATACATGATATCTTTGTGACCCATTGTTGGACTCCATGCATAGAGTATACCTTATATTAAGGGTTTTATTGTTCATCTCTATGAGTATGTTATGACTATAGCCATACTTTTGACATTTTCTCAATTTCCATGTATTGTTATGTCATGCCAAATTTTGACTGTGATGTATGCAGTCCATTAATAATACCCTTTTCTACCATCACTATACCTAGTGGTTGCAGTGATGTAATCCGTACTTCCCTCCCTGTCACCTTTTCTATTGATAAAATATTTCATATTTTGACCATATAATCGTTTCTTGTTCCATGTTTGTTTATTGTGTTTTGCGATTTGGTCCACATTATAGTACCGATTGTCTGCGAATTACATACATATAGCAATTTATGTATACGTATATCGCAATATGCAGTTTTTCGTAATACCTATACTTAATATTCTTTTCTAATATACATGGTCAAGCATAAATTTTGTACTCCTCCCACATAAGCTCTGACTGCCTTTCCATTTAATACACTACAGAACAGTGTAACACAACGGCCATGTACTTGGGAGACTGCATGTCACCAAGAATCCAGTGATACACCGGAGGAAAGAACAAACAGCCACTCCTTATGGTTCTTTAATAAATATGCTGACCAAGACAATTATTGGAATGCAGTTACAGGTCAATTTTCTATCTATTTCATGTCACTGAAAATATACTCGTAATAAAATATAGCCTTTATTAATTTATATGTAAAACGGTTATAAGTACTGATGCACCTATGTAAGAAATGTGTAAAATAGCAAAAAGTGCAAAAATACAAATAGCTGTCTAAAAACAGGGTTACTCATAAAAGGATGTTAATATCCATATACAAGGACAGCAATAATGGGAGACTCTAGTAAAAGGCTACTCTCACCCAGTTTGTCCCTACCTTAGGTTGACACCCTAATTAGAGCACGTGGCACCTCATCTCCACTACAGTAGACCCCAATGAGCCCTAAATGTCCCCAACGTACGAGTAATGGGCAAATAGGATATACCAAGATACTGACACATAGAAATAGACTATAGATAATACACCAAAGGCATAACTAGAAAGCCCATCAACCAAAAATCCATATCACCTCTAAAGATCTGTGTACAGTACATCCCAAAAATATAATGAGACTTATAGAACACCACAAGGAATAAAAACTCAATGCATAGGGATAAGGATTTGTGGTTATATCCTATAAAAATAGATAACACTTAGTCCGCTATATCAATGCTGGACAGAGAAAGTAGCTTTATACAGGTGCTCAATTACTCAGAAAGTATGCTCACCATATTGATATATGTTGAAGATACATATTACATATGGTTGCATAGCAGTGTCTCAGTGATTCTAGCCCTAAGATTATGATCTTCCATGGTAGTATTCGCAAAGGAAATGTATTACACCTAACACACTGTACACTTACTGATGAGCTTAAAATTAAATGTATCACAATCCAATGTACATTCACTGGTGATAACCACATGACATGTACCTCACTCATCCAATTTATATTCACTGGTGATACACACGACATGTACCTCACTCATCCAATGTATATTCTTGGGGGAAACCCCATGACATGTACCTCACTCATCCAATGTATATGCACTGGTGATACCTGGTGAGGTACATGTCATGGGGGTATCACCAGTGAATGTACATTGGATAAGTGAGGTACACGTCATGTGGTTATCACCAGTGAATGTACATTGGGCTGTGGTACAGTTACCGTAATTTGAAGATCATCAGTAAGTGTACAGTGTGTTAGGTGGAATACATTCCCTTTGGGAATACTACCATGGAATGTATAGCACATGGAAATAAGCACTTGTACCCTGTCCCCCCCATCACCTCATTATAGATGTGAGCTCTCACGAGGAGGGTTGTCTTTTTGCTCTAATTATGGTATTTTCTATAACTGTTACTTGTTTGTATATAAACCTACTGAATTGTAAAGCGCTGCAGAATATGTTGGTGCTATATAAAGATTTTTTATTATTATTATTAGTATTCTTAGAGATTTTTATAGAATATAACCACAAGTGCTTATGAATATGCATTGATTTTTTACGTCCTGTGTTCTATAAGTCTCATTATACTTTTGGTGTACTGTAAACAGAGCTCTATAGAGGTTAACGACATCCCTTATGAGTAACCCTGTCTTTAGACAGCTTTTTATATTTTTGATAGTTTGAATATTTCTTACATAGTTGCATCAGTTCTTTTAACATAGTTTTACATATAAATTAATAAAGGTCATGTTTTATTAAAAGCATATTTTCAGTGAAACATTTACTTCCTTTTTACACGCTCCATATATTTCATGGAGGTCACAAATAATGGAGTCCCTTCATTAATTCGGAATACCTAAATAGTGTATTTGAAATAAGACTTTTAAATCAGAAGTTTCCTTGAAGAATAGTATATTTAAAACGGTCTACAAATATCTGAAAGGTGGTCACAGCGCAGAGGGAGCTACCCTATTGTCATTAGCACAAGGAAGATCAAGAAGCAATGGGATGAAACTAAAAGTAAAAAGAGTCAGATTAGACATTAGGAAAAACTTTGTGAGGGCAATGGACAAATGACCTGAAGCATACTGCCAAACTGGTTACAAAGTGGCTTAAGGATAATAAGGTCAATGTTTTGGAGTAGCTATCATAAAGCCCTGATCTCAATCCTATTGAAAATTTATGGGCAAAGCTCAAAATGCAGGTGTGAGCAAGGTGACCTACAAACATGGCTCAGTTACATCAGTTCTGTCAGGAGGAATGGGCCCAAATTCCTACAAACTATTGTGAATAGCTTGTGGAAGGATATTCAAAATGTTAGACCCAAATCAAATAGTTTAAGGGCAATGGTGCCAAATACTAATGAAATGTATGTAAACTTTTGACTTTGCAGAAAGTAATAAAAATGTCTTAAGAACATTCTCTCTCTCTCTCATTCTGGTATTTGGCAAATATAAATAATTTTGGTTTCTAATTGACCTAAAACAGGAAAGGCTTATTCTGATTTAATGTCAGATAGTGAGAAAAACATGCAGATGTGACTTTTTAGATAGTGTATGTAAGCTTCTGGTTTCAACTGTAGCTGTGATAATTTAGGAAAACCTGCACTCACAGGGAGTTGGACCCGATGACTCTTGAGGTCCCTTCCAACACTACCATTCTATGATTGTATGTGCAGTTCACTTACAGTAGGTTCTATGCCAGGCTTCATTCTGCATACTGATGACTGAGGTGGACATTTTACACCAATAACATGACCTAATGGCTGGCAAATATTGATGTAGAAATCTGAATAGTCACTTTTCTCAGAGCTTATTAGGACTTCGTAATATCCAACGTGCTTGATCAGAGGACTTAGATCAATGAGAGATGTGCCATTTCTGACAGAACATTTAATCTGAAATACAAAAATAAATTGCAAACAATAATTATAGCGATCCAAAAGAAGGATTTCTATGATCACAAGAATAGGACATATTTTTATTAAATGGAATTAAACAATGGTTTGTCTTAGACAGCAAGTGGAGATCTAGAAAATCACAAAGAATATAAATAGTATAATGCAAAATTGAGTAACTTTATATTATGCAACCAGTACCCCTTAATGTAAATAGAGCATCCCTTTTCTAGGATATGTCAACCTTTCTTAACCGCTAACATACATACCTCTTTTTCACAGACTAGGGGTGTGCGCCAAGTGAAGTGCCATGTACAAGTGTCACGGCTAAAGGATATTAGGCTAGGGAGACTGCTGGCAGCCGTATCTAGTCCACATACAAAAGAAAAGACACTACGGTGTTTGTTCACGTTGCTCTCCCCACATTTGTCGCCTCCTTCGTAAGTTAGTTGCAGCACCTGGTCCACATAAGTGATTGTTTTTTGGGACATGCCTGCATTTATGGATTTTCCATCTTCAGATATACAAACTCCTGTACAGCAGACAAACAATTAGTTGTGTTCACACTTCAATTGTTAACAATCAAGATATGCATGAAAGCCCTCAAGACAGATGTGACTAGTGCCTCAATGATCTGGCATACACCAAAAAATATAACTTCATATATGCTGGGCAGGTATGTGTCAGGTACTCTCTTCTTCCCTCTATGGAATAACAGACTTCTCTATTCCACAAAATAGAATAAAATTCCATACAATGCAGTAAAATTAGTTTTAGTGCGCAGTATACTTTTTTTTATTTTTTACAATGAAATCCTTGTAAGCATTGTACGCCACAATAAAGGTAAATAAGAAAGATCCCTTTAAGTTAAGGCATCTAAAAGATAACTGCATCTGCTGACTTGTAAAAGACTATGGCTATGTGCGCACTAGGCGTTTTTTTCACGACTGCGTTTTTATGTGCGTTTTTGTCTAAAAAACGCACCCGCGGCTAAAAAAACGCGGCAAAAACGCATGCGTTTTTGCCGCGATTTGGTGCGTTTTTTGCTGCGTTTTTGCTCACTGCGTTTTTAATCAGTGCACAATGCCATTAAAGATTGTTGATGAAAAAAAAAAAAAAAAAGGTCTGATGTCATTTCCTTCTTCAAAATGTTCATTGTATGCAGGAGAGCAGACAGCAGCTGCAGAACTACAAGTCTCAGCATCCTCCATTCACTAGTGTATGGAGGAGAGCAGACAGCGGCTGCAGAACTACAAGTCTCAGCATCCTCCATTCACTAGTGTATGCAGGAGAGCAGACAGCAGCTGCAGAACTACAAGTCTCAGCATCCTCCATTCACTAGTGTATGCAGGAGAGCAGACAGCAGCTGCAGAACTACAAGTCTCAGCATCCTCCATTCACTAGTGCATGCAGGAGAGCAGACAGCAGCTGCAGAACTACAAGTCTCAGCATCCTCCATTCACTAGTGCATGCAGGAGAGCAGACAGCAGCTGCAGAACTACAAGTCTCAGCATCCTCCATTCACTAGTGTATGCAGGAGAGCAGACAGCAGCTGCAGAACTACAAGTCTCAGCATCCTCCATTCACTAGTGTATGCAGGAGAGCAGACAGCAGCTGCAGAACTACAAGTCTCAGCATCCTCCATTCACTAGTGTATGCAGGAGAGCAGACAGCAGCTGCAGAACTACAAGTCTCAGCATCCTCCATTCACTAGTGTATGCAGGAGAGCAGACAGCAGCTGCAGAACTACAAGTCTCAGCATCCTCCATTCACTAGTGTATGCAGGAGAGCAGACAGCAGCTGCAGAACTACAAGTCTCAGCATCCTCCATTCACTAGTGTATGCAGGAGAGCAGACAGCAGCTGCAGAACTACAAGTCTCAGCATCCTCCATCCAGGACTGTATGCAGTTTTTTGCCCAAAAAGAAAAAAAAAAATGACGTGGGCTTCGCCATATTTTTGTATGCTAGCCGGGTACAGCAGGCAGGTACGGGCTGCCCCCAACCCCCAGCTGCCTATTTGTACCCGGCTGGGAACCAAAAATATAGAGAAGCCCTTTTTTTTTAATTATTTCATGAAATAATTAAAAAAAAAAAATGACGTGGGCTTCGCCTAATTTTTGAGTCCAGCCGGGTACAACTAGGCAGCTGGGGATTGGAATCCACAGTGCAGGGTGCCCATGCTTTCTGGGCACCCCCACTGCGAATTGCAGTCCGCAGCCACCCCAGAAAATGGCGCTTTCATAGAAGCGCCATCTTCTGGCGCTGTATCCAACTCTTCCAGCTGCCCTGAAGCCGGGTGGCTAGCTAGGTAATAATGGGGTTAGGGCTAGCTGTATAGCTGGCCCTAAGCCCGAAATTCATGGTGTCACGCCAATATTAGACATGGCCACCATGAATTTCTAGTAATGATAAAAAAAAAACACAACACAGAGAAAAATATTTTTATTAGAAATAAAACACAACACAATTAGTGACTCCATCTTTATTGAAATAAACCCCCCCTCCGCAGTAATCCTGGGTCAGGGTCCCGCGCCGTCCAATCCGGATCCAATATCATCTGATCGGTTTGCTGGAAGGCAAAGCGATCAGATGATGTGTCAGGATCAAGTGCCTGAATCACATAACACATCAGCTGATTGTATAAAAGCCGATTATACAATCAGCAGATGCATCAGTAGAAAAAAAAAAAAAAATAATACTCACTTATGTGCTGTGGTGATTACCGGCAGCTCCTGGAGCGATCGATTGGACAGGAGTATGATCCTATACGATCGCTGCCGGAGCTGCCGGTAATCAGCTGATGAAGTCCCCTGACGGCAGGATCAGCTGATAGCCGGCCGGGCGCCCGCGTCACCGCGATCAGCTGATGCGTCAGGTGACTGCATCAGGTGATCAGCGCCAGGTCCTGCAAGCAAGGTCCTGCCCCGGGGAGACTGCACACAGCCAGAGCGGCGGGACCGGGAGGAGCTGGGAGCGGGCATGGCACCGGGACCCTGCGGACAGGTGAGTATATGACATTTTTTTTTTTCTACTGTTCACTTTGGTTTTCGCCGCTGCCTCCACCTCCCGCCCAGACATGGCGCCGCACGGAGCTGACATGCACAGGACGGGAGGTGGAGGCAGCGGTGACTGTACCGGGAGGATTCATGCTTCTGTGTTTACCAACAGAAGGAATCCTCTTCCTGTACACGTCACTGTAGTACCCACCCCTTGCGTTTATAGCTGCGTTTTTAGTCATAGAAACGCGGCTATATGCGTTATTCATTGCGTTTTTAACATCTCATTGAATTCAATGAGTGAAAAACGCAGTGGAAAACGCAGAAATAATTGACATGCTGCGTTTTTGTGGTCACCACAAAAACGCAGCTAAAAAAAAAAGCTGTGTGAGGACAGCACTTCTGAAAACCCATTGACATTGCTGGGGAAGCAATGTCACTGCGTTTTCAGCACAAAAACGCGGTAAAAAACGCCGCTAAAAACGCGGCAAAAACGCCTAGTGCGCACATAGCCTATCAAAGATAAAAGGCAGCCTTATTTACCAACACCAGGTCATAATACGAACGCACTAACCGGATACAGCAGACCCCCACAATAAAGACGTGTAAAATACTGGTGAAAAGTAGATTTTGGTACTCACAGTAAAATCTGTTTCTCGTTAGTCCTCATTGGGGGACACAGAACCCTGGGATAGACGGCCGACATCTGGAGGCAAGGTATAGTCAGCTGGGGAGGGGCTAATAGGTCTATGTAATATGTGTGTCAGCCTCTAGGTGGCAGCAGACTATCCCAGGTTTCTATGTCCCCCAATGAAGCGACCAAGAAACCGCCACTCACACATGAGGCATTCATAGAAGGGAGGCCTACCTAGTATTATAAATGCACATGGATAAATCTTGTATAGGGCACCAGTCACACAAGAACATGTGATTCATTGTGTCTGGTTTACAACCACATTTGTGACGCCCATGCTATTTGATTAAGTATACTGCATAGCACAATCTAAGTACACCCCAAAGGGACAGACATCCTAGTTTACAAGGCCAACACCAAAGAGCATCCTGCATAAAAATAGAAAAATTGTGCAATAAAAGATGTATAAAATACATAAGGTGTTGGTCAATATTCGGTCCAAAATATACAGGTTCACAACCCATAGTAAGGGTCCACATTGTCTTGCAAGCCGCTACCTGGTGAGTTCCGGTCTGAACAGATAACGTCTACAGAAATGTTTCTTGACTTGAGTGGTCAAAACTAGCCCACATCTTGCCTAATTGTGGTGTAGTAGGGCTCATGTGTATAACTGAGGAAGCCTACACAATATAATTAGATCTTTGATAGGATTGTTTACTCACCGACTCCTGATACACATGGACTGTTGGTAACACTACTGCATATATTTAACCAAATTGATCTTTTCATATCTTTAATATGATAACCATCTTTGCTTGACAATGAAGACAGATCAAACTCAAAACCTGGAAGAGAACAGTCATGATATGAACTGTATAGCTCAGGTGTAAATCATCATTTAGCTTTGTCAACACTTTGCTTCAAGAACAATTTTTTTTTCTTTACCAGTTATATCTAGAACAAGCTCCAGAGAATCCATGGATTATTAATACCAAGGAATACAGAATCACCTTTATGTACACAGTACGGATCATGAATAAGATTGATATGTGTTAACTGCACATAACATTTTAATCAGAATCTGTAGCCACAGACTCATCACTACCTGTCACTGGGTTCTTGACTCGACACTCATCATGCTTCCCTTCGGTCAATGGACATGCATACGCCGTGTCCCACAAGAAATTAAAGTCACAGCCCTGTACGTCAGAGATTGACAGAGGTCCTGATTCCTAAACAAAAAAGGGAAAATTAATCACCGACAAATATTTATTCAAGATGAAGCCATGTGTGGAGATGGGGGTGGGGGGTGAGAAACACATCATTTGCAAATAACTTACCACCTTGTTCAAGTCACATCTAAATCTTATTGTCGTTGTTCTATTTCTCTTAGTATCATTGCAATAGTCTCCATTTATATACTGAAGTACAGACACTCCGTTGTCCCATCTTGGACTGGATGCAAGTTCTCCCAAATTTATAGCCTTCGTGCCTTGCAATAAACAGGCAGCAGAGCCATGGGGGCATGAAGCTGGTCCTTTAAACCAAATGATCAAGCTCAGTATCTTTTACACATTCACAAACAAAATTACAGATAAGTCTATAAAGTGTATACATATGAAAAGGAAATGGTCAACAGTTAAAAAGGGGTCATCTCATCTGGAAACAGTTTTCTCGGAAAACTGCACCCATATTAAAAAGGAAGAAACATTCATGCCTGGGCCAGGTCAGTGCTCCACAACTGCACTTTCCTCTTTCATGCTCTGTTTTTTTTCTCTTTTGGTTTAGATCTTAAAGTAAGTGGTTCAGGACTATATATCACACAACCCAGACTACAAAGAGATAAACTACATTACCCATTATCCTCACCAGTCTTCTTTTTCTGCGTTATGCCACGTGCACACGTTGAGTATTTGGTGAGTTTTTTTCCTCAGTATTTGTAGCTATAACCAGGAGTGGACCAATTAGAGGAAAAGTATAATAGAAGCATGAGCACCACTTCTGCATTTATTTACCCACTCCCATTTTTGGCTTACAAATACTGAGGTAAAAAACTCACCTAACACTCAACGTGTGTGTGTATGTGGCCTAATAGTCCTTTACAATGCGGAGACCAGCAGTACAGAGATCCTGGCTGTTTGCCACAGAAGACGTCTACATAGAGCTGCCCTACAATAGGAAAGGGGCCAGTGAAGGCCGTCATTATTGACCAGCGGTCAGATCCTATGTGCATAAGTAGTTGGCAGCAATAATCATAGCATCATCTAAAAGTCATGGCATTCACATGGGATTTTTCTGCAAAATTCTTGGAAAATAATGAGTTTATGGCTCAAAAATAGCAGGAAAACAGCCAATTTTGCAGTGCTTTTTGAAATCTGCAATCTCATGTTACAAGTAGAGATGAGCGAACCGGTCCCGGTTCGGCTCGAGGCCGGTTCGCCGAACGGAGGTCCCGTTCGAGTTCGGCTCGTCGAACGTTCGACGAACCGAACTCGAACTGCATAGGAAACAATGGCAGGCAATCACAAACACAGAAAAACACCTAGAAAACACCCTCAAAGGTGTCCAAAAGGTGACAAACAACTCACAACACAACACAAACACATGGGAAAGTGACAAGGACATATACTCATGCGAAAACAAAACAGCTGGACAAGGAAAAAGAGGAGGACACACAGATATATGAGTATATGCAAGGAAACATCGATTCCATTATTGTGCAACTTGAGCCCTGCTCATTTTAGGCTTCCAATCTTGATAAATTGCCTGAGCTCGCCACGTACGCCTTGGGGATCTTGTCGTGTCCTGCAGCCAGCGTTCTCTCGGAACCTGTCTTCAGTGCTGCTGGGGGTCTGCTGGCAGATAAGCACACGTGTCTGTCCACTGACAATGTGGACATGGCTCTCAGAGGACTTTTCTTCCCCTGGGTCAGCCAGGGGACGGGAAAGGCACGCGTATTTTTGAGAGTGCTTCATGCAAAGCATCTTTTTCTTTTTCAAAAGGGGGCTCAACCAATGCCAGTCAAGTGGGGTGTGTGTGGCACAGTTAGTGTAAACGAGGGAGACTGTGGTTGGAGTCCCCTCGCTGTGTTTTACATGCTTTTAGAAGGGCATGACATGGCTTGGAGGTTAACTTTCAGCATCTGCAAACTGTTGCCTACCAAAATGCTGCCTTTCCAACACCTGTGGTTATAGACAATGAGGAACATACTGATGAAGATGAGACGCAGATACCCGATTGGGATGACAACTTAAATATTCGGTCAGGGCAAGAAGAGGCTCGGTCTGAGGGGGAGGGGAGTGCAAACACAACAATTGATGATGGAGTTCTAGATCCCACCTACTGTCAACCCACAGTCAGACACTCGAGGAGGTCAACAGAGGCGGTGGAGGAGAATGCAACCGACGACGAAGTTACCTTGCGCCTTCCTGGACACAGTCGGAGCACTGGTAGCACGTCTACAACTGCATCCTCAGCCACCACTCTGCCTCTGAGCATTATTCGGGGTGGATCAACAGGTCGCATGGCCTCTAAGCCTTGCCTAGCCTGGTCCTTTTTTTACATAGAAAAAGATCGACCAAATTATGTGATCTGTAAAATTTGTCATGGTTCTCTTAGTAGAGGTCAAAACCTCAGCAGTTTGACAACTTCTTCCATGAATCGTCACATGAATAAATATCATATGGCCCGGTGGGAAGCTCACCGTGCTGGAATGCGGGCGAGCGGAGCGAACCATCCACCGCCTGCCCCTTCCAGTGCATCCGCGCGCTCGTCATCTTCTAGGACTGTGCGGACAGCTGTCACACCTGTTTTTCCACCCACAACTTCCACCACTGTAACCGCAACAGGCAGTTTGCTTGGTAGGTCGTCAGTTGGTTTGGAAGGGGAAACAAGTGAGTGTGTACAGCTCTCTCAGACATCGATAGCACCAACGTTGGATGAAGGCAACATCATGTCTCCGCCTGCACTTTCCTCACAAACCTGCATTTTTCCAGGGACACCCTACTCAACACCATCTACACACAGCAGCCAGATCTCTGTCCCTCAGATGTGGTCAAATAAAAGGCCACTTCCTGCGACCCATGACAAAGCGAAGAGGTTGACTCTATCCCTGTGTAAGCTGTTGGCTACCAAAATGCTGCCTTTCCTCCTAGTGGACACACAGGATTTTAGAGACCTTATGTCTGTCGCTGTGATCCAGTACAAGATGCCCAATCACCACTGCTTCTCCAAGAACAGCATGCCCGCGCTACACCAGCATGTCGCACACAACATCACCACTTCCTTGAGAAAATCTGTGTGCGACAGGGTGCATTTCAACACAGATACTTGGACCAGTAAGCATAGACAGGGTCATTACATGTCACTGACTGGGCACTGGCAAACTATGGTGAGAGATGGAGAAGGGTCTGCTGTCCAAGTCTTGCTGTCCCCACGAGTTTTTTCAATCCTTCTTCTGTATGTAGAAGTTAATACACTGCTTCGGCCTTTTCAACCTCGTGTGGGTCCTCCACCTTGGCGCAAACCCTGTGTGGTCAGGCCACCCTTCCTTGTAACTGCGCACAAGCACTACCACACACCTCCTTACTATGCTGGCAGCAGAGCTCAATGCCATCAGGCGGTCAAAGTTTTACTTTGAAATGTATGGGAAATGTGAGTCACACCGCTGAGAAGTTGTGGACGGTTAGCTCTGGATACCGAGTTTCATCAATGGTTGTCTCCACTCAACCAGCAGCCAGGGAAGGCCGGGTGCGACAATGATGCAAACATGGGTGCGGGCCTTCGCTGTGACAATGTGACACACATGGCTTGTGTGTTTCACGTGTTGAACCTGGTTGTCCAGCAATTTTTAAAGCACGATCCTGGGCCACATGGCCTTCTGCAGAGAGCACGGTGTAACGCCTTCCTTGATCCACACACTCAGATGGGCTGTAAATGATAGGCTAGAGGGAAGCCACTCACCAAGCAGGACCCCTAGAACCCTGAAACCCTTTAACCCCTATACAGGGATTAGGAATTGCACAGGGCCCAAGGTGATTAATACCTGTGGAAAGCTGCAGTTCCAGAGAATAGTAGTCAGGCAGGGTCAAAACATTAATTGAGGAACAGGAACAGAATGGGACGGCCAGGACTTAATCAGAAAACAAGCAGAGGTGAAATGCAGATCGGCCAACAAGGTACATAAACAGCAAGCAGGAAAAGTAGTCAGGTAACAAGCACACAAAATCATAAAACTGAACTGGGGGTAAAAGTAACCAGAGGTCATAGCTATGTCTGGCAGTGGTCTGCAGACAGGATGGGCATAAAAAAGGGTGTGGTGTCTTCCCATTGGTTGTAGCTGAATGATGGTATTTCATCTGTGAGATACCCACCAGCTACATTCAGCCAGAGATTCTGCATCTGTCAAGGTAATGCAGCCCAGTGGGTGAGCATAACCTGCGTCCACCTGCGCCGCTGGCATCGACTCCTCTCCCATCATCAGCACTATTCATGAAAGGAACACGTTGTCACCTGGCGACCGGAGTACAAATTGACGGAGCGGACTCCGTTGGTGACTTAACAGCCGTGTGCGGCAATGATGCAAACCTGGCTGCGGGCCATCCTCAGGGCAATGTGACACACGTGCCTTGTATGGCTCACGTGTTGAACCGAATTCTCCAGCAATTTTTAAAACACCATCACGGCCTACATGGCCTTGTGCAGTGGGCACGCTTGCTATGTGCTCACTTCCATCGTGCGCACACAGCAGCTCAACAACTTTCATCACTCCGGAAGTCTTAGGGTCTGGCAGTTAAACGCTGGAAATGCGATGTTCCGACACGCAGGAATTGGAATCTGCACATGTTGCAGCGTGTGTGGCAGCACCGCAGAGCCCTGCTGAAATATGGTATGACATATAGCCTGGGATAACTTGATCAAGAGGTGGTGCAGATCACGCTGCTGGAGTGGTGTCAGATCAAGGACCTATGCACCCTGCTACACAGTTTACAAATGTCGACGAAGATGTTTAGCACTGGCAATGTCATTCTCAGCGTGACAATTCTGGTCATCTACATGATGGAGCACACTGTAATTATTATTCGGAGTCAGGTGTTGGGACAAGAGGAAGGGGAGGAAGTACAGGAGGAGTCATATGCGGAAGGGATAACAAGATCTACGAGGTCCAGATGGTCAGCGGCACCTATGCGGCATTCATGGTGAGGGAGAGGGATTAACAAGGGCGCATAGTATCAGCAAAAAGTGTTGATGAAAGTGCAGGAGCCCATGAAGAAATGGAGGACGAACTGGCGATGGGCATGGAAGACTCAGCAGATGAGTGAGAGCTTGCTCACATTTCGGTTGTGCGAGGTTGTGGGGAGAGGGCAGAGGAAGGATGCACGATTCTCACCTCTCTGCCACCAACACACCAAGGACTTGGTCCTCCTGGATGCACAAGACACATGAGCGCCTTCTTGCTGCACTACCTACATGACCCTCGGATTGTATGAATTTGAAGTAATCCTGAATACTGGGTTGCCACACTGTTAGATCCCCGGTACAAGACAAAATTTGGCGAACTAATTCCTGCCATAGAAATGGACGCACGTATACAGGAGTATCTGCAGAATGTGGTACGCAATCTTAGATCTACTTTTCCACTAAACACCAGTGCTGCACAGAGTGAATCTCAACGCTTTGTCATGGATAGGAGGAAATGGTCTTTTACTTGTCCACATCGGAGGGACCAAGGGATGGCTGCTGTGCTGAGATGGCGTTGAGTACGGTGTCCCTGCACAGTTGCACTTTTGGTCATATACCAAAATGAGTTGAAAAAGGACAGATGCTGTTGGAAAGGGGAACAGGTGTGTTGGAAAGGGGAAAAAAGTTTTGGTCCGTGGATTTGGTGGTTAAGCAACTGTAACATTTGCTGAAGAAACACCATCTGTTACAGTGGGACTGGCAGATTTGGATAAAGTGGTATATAATCTGTGACCGCTATATAACGAAAATTAATAAGAAAAGAAAGAGAAAGGTATATATCCCCATCAGCAGTCAGTGTCCACCGTGCTCCCAGTTGGAAAAGGAGAGGTTGGCAACTGGAAGGTTTGGTGGAGGATACAGAGCTGTGTGGCTATGAAACTAATAGTAGCCTGAACCGAGTTAGACGCCATTCGGATCTGGAGACTGTGAGCCCTATTAGCGTCACAGGGTCCACATGCGCACCCAGCCCAGGAACTCCCTGTTAACAACACAGGGGCCATTGAGTACGCTGACCGTGTGCGTAGGGGCACACCTGTGGACAGCAGGCGCATCAGCAGCAGCAGGCCTGTTAATGCCACTGGGCTGCACAAGCAGGACTGGTAGGACAGGAGCTGGTCTTAACCGTTCTGCGTTACCAACTGTGGTGGTGGCCTGCATCGACACCCTATCCCTGCCTACCTCTGGCCTAAAGCCGCAATGGGTTCAACACATGGAGGTGTGCTCTTTCGGAGCATAATAGAAGACTGCGCACCTCCTTGTTGGCTCCAGCCCCTTTTATAACCTGGGTCCGCCCCAAACCAGGGTGAACCACAATGCACCTCCTGGAGACAAAAGTAAAGTGACACGTCATGAGTGGCATAACTAGCGTCCTATTTGGAACCGCAACTTCAATGATGACCTCATGGCTGCCATGACCCAAACACCTCACGAGTCATCGTCTGACCATCAATAATGCGGTGACAAGTCATAGGTGTGGGCCTCTGCAAGCCATTTGGGAGTACACCTGATGCCCTGTGGTCTATATGGGACCCCCACATAAGGGCCAGGGCCAAAGAGTTAATTACCGGACCTAGTCTCTGATGCAGGAAGTGCCTGAGCATGCTCAGTAGCATGAAATACAGTCTCTGAAAAAAGACTATCAGCTTTAGCATGGTGTCTAGGCACAAAACAGGACTTCGACCCGGCACGGAATGCAAGCACCTGTGCAAAGAGGCTTTTCACACTTCGTGTGGGAGCATGCGCTGTATCCCGAAAAGAAGACTTAGCGTCAGGAATAACACAGTCAGGCTGAGCATACTCACTAGGCGAAACACTGTAATTATGCTGCAGCTGGGGTAAATCGGCACACGCATGCGCACTAGCTGCCTCTCCACACTTAGACGTGGAGGGGAAATTGATCTTGGAGATGCTGTCTATGAACAGAAGGAAAAGCTAAAGGAAGCCTGACTTTCTATCCCTCCGAATTATGAAATGCAGCAATGAATTCCATGAGTTTGCTATAACATTAGCGTAGCAAAATGTGCATGAGGGTGTCATGTAGAGGTGCTAGAAATAGCTTGTCACCAGTGGGGCACTAATGGAATACAACAGCCAGTTCTATGATGCCACTAAATGGCAGTATTTTGTGCTATCATTATAGCTTATTAAAAACAGAGCAGGAGGGTGTCATGCAGAGGTGCTGCACATAGATTTGCAGTAGTGTGACTAGACAAAAGTACAATAGCCACGTTTAGGATGCCACTAGGTACACTGAGTGTTTGCTAGTATAATGGCTTAGTTTAAAAAAGTTGGAGTGTGCAATGCAGGCAGACGTGCTGCAAATATCTTTACAATAGTGTGAATAGACAAAAGTACAATAGCCACGTTTAGGATGCCACTAGGTACACTGAGTGTTTGCTAGTATAATGGCTTAGTTTAAAAAAGTTGGAGTGTGCAATGCAGGCAGACGTGCTGCAAATATCTTTACAATAGTGTGAATAGACAAAAGTACAATAGCCACGTTTAGGATGGCACTAGGTACACTGACTGTTTGCTAGTATAATGGCTTAGTTATAATGAGTTGGAGTGTGCAGAGGACAGGAGGGTACAGTGCCAGGATTGTGGGTTTGGGTAGAGGAATGGAAGCCTGCCTTTCTATTCCCTCCTAATGGTGAAATGCAGGGAGGAAATCCCTGACCTTTGCTACACAGACGCTGTTGCTGTTTTCAGGAACTGTCACCTATGGCTCTCTGACCCTGCCGGTTTGAGCCCTTAAAAGGACTGCTAGAAAGTGCTCTCCCTAAGCTGTCTAACGCTGTGTATGCAGCGCATACAGCTGTATCGGCGATAGGACTCAGGAGGACGGAGCTGCGACAGTGATGTCTGACACCAAAGACGCAGAAGAGATAATGGCGTCCTGGAGGAAAATGTCCGGTTTTATAATGCAGGGACATGTGACATGGACATCCTATCACACATGCCGTTGCTTCTCTGGCTAAAAGTCCACTTAGCTGTGTGTGTGTCTGGGATTGGCTGACATGCTGGCCCGCCCCACTACACGCGCGCGCTTAGGGAAGGAAGACAAGGAAAAAAAAAAAAAAAAAAGGCGATCGCCATTATAGAAAAAGCAGTGATCTGAAGGCGCTGTTCACGCACACTAGACACTGAAATGTCATAATAGTGTGATTCACAGAGTGACTTACACTATTACAGCAGAAACCAAGCTAGGATTTAGCTGTTTTTTTGCTGCTAGAACCGTTCTCGAACGTTTCTAGAACTATCGAGCTTTTGCAAAAAGCTCGAGTTCTAGTTCGATCTAGAACAGGCCCCAAAATCACTCGAGCCTAGAACTGGAGAACCTCGAACCACGAACCGCGCTCAACTCTAGTTAGAAGACTGTGATTCAAAGGGAATAGAGCTTTTGGAGGATTGCTGCCACGTGAAGTAATCGGTGAAGCGGTGCTGAGGCTCCACTGCGACTCTACAACAGCAATTACAGGATGAAGCTATTGTGTTGTTATGTAATGTAATACAGAAGGAGCGGTGCTAAAGGCTAAGGGTTGTACCGCTTATGCCCATCCCTTATAAGCCCAGAAAGCTCAATCTGAGGGTTGTACTGCTTATGCCCATCCTCTGGCAGACCGGAAACGCTCAATCTACACATGCCCATCCAGTTTAACAACTCAAGACACTGGAAATTGAATAGATGTTCTGCAGGCTAGACAAATTTTCAACCAGGTCCTTATCTATTTAATGGGTAATCTAATCTAATTTCTAATATGTTTGCAATAAAATACAGCCAGGTACTCTGACAATACATCCTGACTGTCTGCTCAGCTGATCTGAACCAGCAACACAGAGCACATCACACAATGACACCTAGCAGGGACAGAGCAGCCCCTAAAAAAAAAAAAAAAAAAGAAGTGTCACTGATGACGCTTTGTTTCAGGGAGTGGGCAGAAGCTATTACAGTGACCAGCATGCACTGGGATTTTCAAACTAAGTGTCTTAGACGGGAAGTAGGAAAACAAATAAAATTAGTTTAGATCACCAAAGTAAATAGATAGGGATTTGGTTGAAAATTTGTTTCGCTTTCAGACTACACATTTTAACTCAGCCCTGGTAGCATTTGAGGAATTGAAGGTATGAATACTTTTGAACACCTCAAGTACATTGGAAATATTAGTAAGTCTTATTTATTTATACACACTAACCCCTTAAAAAAAAAAAAAAAAAAAAAAACAGAAATAGAAAATCTTACCAGGTTCCAGCACTAGAGGCCTGCATACATTGATGCGGAATTTGTCATTTGGATTAGTTATAGAATCCGCTTCCCAGTTTTTATCGTAATGTGACAATGGCGACAGATCATATGATTTTCCAGATGGATCCCTAAAAACAAGTATATCAAATAAAACATTGCAACTAATTCCCATTTGATAACAGAAAAGGGGACATTTACAAAAATCTGATTCACACTATTACAGAAGACCTTAAAAAAAAAAGAAATAAATAAAAAAGTTAAGTCTATGATTGTTGGGAGCAACAATTTTTTTTTTTTTTTTTAACTGGAATTGAGCAATATTCCCTGTCCTTGTTTTAAAACAATCTGACTCTTTTTTCCTATACTTTTACTGTACACCACAAGTTATGCCAGTCTCCCATTAGTGACCTGAAACACAAATACAAACCATAGATGTAGATTATATAAGAATAGTAGAAAATTTCTTGTGAGATCCTAGTGTTCAATTTCATGATCAACGATGACTTCTTTTTATTGTGCCTTGAAAAAGTAGTCATACCAGACTAATTTTTCAGGTTAAACATTTAAACTGAAATGTATTTTATTGAGATTTTATGTGATATACTAACACTAAGTAGCAAGTATTTGTTAAGTGTAAAGATATGATACATGGTTTTCTAAATATTTTAAAAATATAGAAGACAGATATGCATTTGTATTCAGCCCCTATAGTTTGATACTCCTAAATAAAATGAGGAAAAGGGTAACAATGTTATAAACTTTTGCTTTCAGGCTCCATATCTCACCATCCACTACAGTTTTGAGTGTAAGACTACCTTCACTTTATAAACAATCATTTTGGCTATCTCATATATAAATTTGACTTGCAACTATTTAGCATATGATTACTTATGCAGATTCTTGTCATGTCACTGCATTGTTACTGTTTTGCTCCTGGAGGTGGAAAAATCTTTTTCTTCCTGTATACTACAAATTACAACCTGTTCTCACATTCCCAAATATCTTGGAGTGTTATTAGGGTGATTGCCAAGCAAGAGGTCACTGATTCAAATCGAGGAGCAGCCGTGATGATTTCCCAATAAGAGAAACCGCATCATCCACCTCATCAATAGCGGTGTGTCGGTCAAGAAAATTGCCAAAGTGTATCATGTGAGTGCCATGAAAGTTGGAAGAATACAAAATGAAGTCCTATCTATTCAAAAGCCAAGAGGTGGACATGCAAGCAAAATATCAGATTCAATAAGTCGGCTCATCATAAGGTCCTTTTAGTTCTGACACCACAAACACGGCAGTGGAGGTGGCTCGTATGCCTCGAAATAGTGAGATCACAGATGACCATGCAAGGACCATGCAACAAACATTACACAAGTCTGGAATGCAGGAATTAAAAAAGGTGAAGAAGCCTCAACATCAATATCATTAAAAGATTCATTGGCTCAAGTTTGCAAAAAAGTACAAAAGTGGATAGTAGAGGATTGAAAGTGAGTGATTTGGAGCAATGAGACGAAAGCCAATAGAGTATGCTCTGATGTGTGCAAATGGGTCTGGAAAAAGTCAGGGGAAAAAGGGCTAACAGATTGAGAAATTGAACTGTTAAGTTTGTTGGAAGAATCCTGATGATATGGGGATGTTTCAAGGCCAAAGGCGTTTTATACTTGACAGAAATGAAGGGTGGCCTCAATGCTGAGCTATATGCGAGTATCCTACAAGATGAACTACTAGTTATACTCTAGTACTATGGGTATGAAAAGTTTGCAGATATGCTACCAAAACATGCTCAATAAGGAATCAAGAATCTAAAACATTCTAGCAATTCATTCATTAATTGTGCTATGTGATTATGAACACAGTGCGATTTCAAAGCAGAATCGCAGAACGTTTCCAATATAAACAAAAAATTAAGTTATTACTTTAGATGCACCAATTTTTTTTTTTTCGGAGATACATGCCACTAGTTTAAAGTGGTTGTCCACAACTTTAACATGCATGGCACATACATAGCATAGGTAATCAATGTCTTATCGGTGATAGGTGAGACTCCCAGCGAGCAACTATTCTCGGTGTTGGCGGCATCCACCAGAATGGCCCTGTCACGGAGCTGTAGAACACAGCTTCATTAACTGTATAGTGGCGGCGGCCAGGTACTGCACATTCGCAGAATTTCATTCCAAAGCTGCAGACACTATTCCTGCGAAGGAGCAGCTGATTGGTGGGTGCCGGAAGTTACATAATCACCGATCAGACATTGATGAACCTATGAGTAAAATACTAAGGGTAGTTACACACTGAAGACGCGTTGATGCATACGCTATTACAGCATTTTATTTGTAAAATCAGATTTCCTATGTACAAGATTTTACAAGCAATAAAGAAAAATCTGTTAATTGAGCTGGACTCTCTCATTTTACTTATCTCTAACCCTAGGCCATGGCAGAGCCTCTGCACGTGCTCTGAACGGAAAGTGGATAGAAGTAATGGTGAGCTGGACTTTTCTTTTTAGAGTGATGACCTATCCTAAGGATAGACCATCAACGTTAGTCATGGACAACTACTTATTCATTTTTTATTTTTTTTTTCAATTGAAAGAATATAATATTATTACTTAAATAAAATAAAAAAAAGTATCACGGATAATACAATTGAATACCAGGATCTCAGAGTGCATACATTTTCAAAATGATTATATGTATATTTAGATATATTTACATAATCTAGATCTGTGTCTTCTATTTGTTTGACGTCACTAACGGGGAACATATTTCCTTTTAAATGGATTTGCTGGCATTTGAATTTCATATTACGATTAAGATTGGACAGTGGAAATACATCAGACATATCTGGCCAACCTGCTATGTTGATTTTTTAATGGATATTCAAATAAACTGATAATATTTTGAATTGGCATTTCCGGACAACTTTTCTTAGGATTGTGATTTGCGTATATGACGCGGTAGTGGAAAGATGAATTGGTGAGCTAATCTATCTTACGTTTGTTGATTTGCATTGCAATAATACTACATTATGATTGAATAAATATTTTCCAGTCATATACATACATAGATAGAGAAAATAAGTCATGTCATTAGACACCAAATGTACATTGTCTGAAAAGTCAGTGGGAATGGTCATAATTTATATATTATAGTCTGCTCAGTAGGGATCAATGTATAGTCACTTATTTACGGGATAATTAAAATGAATAAATCATTATAGGACTGTCACAGTTACACAATTAGTGGCACCCCTAGCAATTCACTGGATTAAAGTGATGTAGTTCGTAAAGCTGTTCTTTTTTAATACTTTCTTGCATAGCAGTACCACAGGCCAGTCGGCTGTGTAGGGAACGCCACCGAACTCAATTACCGTAGGTCATCCCAAGCACAGGGGTCTGATCCGTCAAATCAAAGTGATGGCTTATTCCTGCATCTCTAAGCCATGACTACGAACTTGTTCTCCATAAGAACAGCAGTGAGACTTGGAACAAGATGCAAGTAATGTTTATGTACTGTGGTTAGTACTGGGGTCAAAGCACAAAGTTTGTGAATGAGAAGTCAATAAGATGTTTATCACGTCAATAAGAAATTCTGATTTTGCTTTCTGACGACAACAAGAAAAGCCTTACTTGAAGGAGCAGTCAATAGGTTTGAAAGGTAGACAGGCCAACGGTGTACCCCACTGGAATTTATATATACAGTCTGGCGTTTCTTTCAGAAATACAGGCTGAAATAAAGAAAATAAAATGTAATTTTGTATCTCAACTTCTCTCAGTGCAACCTCTAATCAGCCGCTTAGCAGGTACTGTATGTGCTCATTTACACTAGTGTGAATAGGTGTCATAAATGATCTGAGTATTATTCCAGTTATCAGAAAACAACAACATTCTCCAAAACTTCCAAACCAGCTGCGAAACGTTGGCATAACAATCAGGACCGGCATATACGTTGGGTTGTTGGACAAGATGGCCTGGCATCCTATAACAAAGCATTTTCTGCATATAGTGCACTTCCTGAAGGAGCATTATGGACGAGATCTGCACCTCCTTCACATTGGATAGAGATCAGTTCAGTAAGACAGGGTAAGTATTTAACAAGTACAAACACCTATTCATTGCTACCTGCTTGTTCACACGTTGCATTTTAGTAGAGTTTTTTTACCGCAACAGTGGCGTGAAAAAAAATGCAGCGTTTTACAATACCAGCAAAGTATCTGAAATCTCATGCACACGCTGATTATTTTTTCCATGCAGATATGAACCTTCATGGTGTTTTTTCAGATGTTTTTCAGCATTCTTTTGCAGCATTTTTAACCCATATAAATGACTGAGAAATAAATGCAAGTAAAAACACAAAAACCGCCTGCAAAAACACACATTTTATACAGCTTCTTTCCTGCCAACACTGTAAACGTGAGCACAGAGCCTTAAGTCCACTTTACACACTGAGAACTGAGAACTTCTAGCGATCCCACCAGCGATCTTGACCTGGCCGGGATTGCTGGAAAGTCTCTAACAGTCGCTGGTGAGCTGTCAAACAGGCAGATCTTGCCAATGACACAGCAGCGATACAGACCTGCAGAACGACCTCGCTGGAGAAAGAACGGTAGCACGCCTATGCGCTGGTCGCTAACGATGTCATTATAACTGTGTCAAACACACCGACGCATGCTGCGCAGCAGGAAACAAAAGGACCAAAGAATGGTCCTGAATGACTTGTAGCGATCAGCGACCTCACAGCGGGGGCCAGGTCGCTGATGCGTGTCACACACTGCAACGTCGCTGGGGAGGTCGCTATTACGTCACAAAACCAGTTACAACCATATCGCTAGTGATGTTGCAGTGTGTAAAGGGGCCTTTACAAAGGCTTTACACTGCTTAAAAACAAATGTGGCACCTGCTAAACTCTTAAAAGGAAGAACAAATCACAATCTTTGTCTGTTTTCTGTACTTCCACTAGATAAACTACACAAACCTTTCCTTCTGTCTTGTTACAATAAAAGATGAGAAGAGTTGAGCGATTATATTTATTGTGGCAGAGCGCTCCACCGGTGTAATTTATCATAATGATTCCATCTTCATATACCAACTCTTGATTCGCCAAACCTAATAATGGATAATGATAAAACAAAATATAACTTCCAAAGACAAATAGAGAAAGTCAGAAATTTCCTTCAATCCAAATTCTACTTGGATATAGTGGGTGTCCCAGATAACTTCATTATTACTTAAAGAATGAAATGTATACCCTTATCCATGTCCTTATTTTAACAGGACCTATTACTTGCCATAATTTATTTTTTATCAGGTATTAATATAACATGTGCACATGAAAAACAATCCCAGATTCAGGAGAACAGAGGCATTTACACCATGCAAAAAAAAACAATTGTTGTAAGTGACAGATCCTCTTTAAAGGAAACCGGTCACTTTGAAAATTCAGTCCAATCTGAAGCAGCATACTATAGAGCAGGGGGAGCGGAGTACATTGTTAGATAGCTTGGTGAAAAAAGATTTAGGATAACATGAGTTTTAATCATTTAATCCTCTGCTCTTTTGGGGATTCTCAGTGCAGTGGGCAGTCCAATCAGTGATTGACAGCTTTATTTGTATAAAGGTGGTGTCACACACAGCGACAACGACGTCGCTGCTACGTCACCAATATTCTGTGACGTTGCAGCGACGTCCCGTCGCTGTGTGTGACATCCAGCAACGAGCTGGCCCCTGCTGTGAGGTCGCCGCTCGTTGCTGAATGTCCAGCTTCATTTTTTGGTCGTCGCTCTACCGCTGTGACACACAGATCGCTGTGTGTGACAGCGAGAGAGTGACGAAATGAAGCGAGCAGGGAGCAGGAGCCAGCATCTGGCAGCTGCGGTAAGCTGTAACCAAGGTAAACATCAGGTAACCAAGGTGGTTACCCGATATTTACCTTCGTTACCAGCCTCCGCCGCTCTCACGCTGCCATACATGACATATATCATAGGATCCAATTCAAAGTATTTGTTCTCACCCACAAAGCTCTCCACAGTGCGGCACCCCCCTACATCTCCACCCTCCTCTCTGTCTATCACCCCACCCGTTCTCTACGCTCTGCAAACGACTTTCGACTAACATCCACACTAATTCGAACCTCCCACTCCCGGATCCAAGACTTCTTCCGAGCTGCACCAAACCTCTGGAACGCTCTAACCCAAGAAGTTAGGACAAATCACAACTTACTCAGCTTCATGCGCACCCTAAAGACGCATCTTTTTAGGGCGGCCTATCACACTACCTAATCAGATTCGTTTCACATAGTCCCTCTACAACTTCTCACAACATAACCACATCAAACTCCATGGCACCCAAATGCATCCCAAGTCTCTGGCCAACTGGTCCAGGAAACCATCCCCCATTTCCGTGAGATGGCTGGATTGTCATTGTAAATAAGCACTTGTACCTTGCCCCCCCCCCCATATCTCATTGTAGATTGTAAGCTCTCACGAGCAGGGTTGTTTTTCTTTACTATTTTTTCCCTCTAAATATTGTATTTTCTGTAACTGTTACTTGTTTCTATAATATCCTCCTGAATTGTAAAGCGCTGCGGAATATGTTGGCGCTATAGAAGATTATTATTATTATTATTATTAGAAGAGAAGACCGGGTTTATGCCGCGCTAAAAACCACTGATGCGTGTAAATTAAAAGATTTCCTTTTTATTTGACAGTTCCTACGCATTTCAGAGACATCCGTCTCCTTTCTCAGGAAAAATTCAATATGATTTCTTTTCCTGAGGAAGGAGACGGATGTCTCTGAAAAGCGTAGGAACTGTCAAATAAAAAGGAAATCTTTTAATTTGCACGCATCAGTGGTTTTTAGCGCGGCATAAACCCGGTCTTCTCTTCTACCTGTGTCATACTATATGAGCGGGAGATCTCCCGCTGCCTCCTGCAGCCTTCACCAGCCTGCCTCAGCCTCCAGCACCGCTCCAGAGCTGCCCCCACCTCCCCTGGACCCTGCAGTATATAATCCGTATATTCGGATTAGAAGACACATCCCCTTTATAAGACACACAAAAGTGCGTCTTATAAAGCAAAAAATTAGCTAATCTACAACTCTATGTCAGACCATTGGCATTTTAGACAACCAATAATGTGCATTCATCAACTAGAGCCTAGTTGATGGTCCATTGACACATCTTTCATGTATGAGATCTTTAGGTCTCCTTGCAGTAAGCTTACATCCATTGAAAATTAGGGAAAGAAAGCTGAAAATTAGGTAAAGAAAATTCAACAAACATCTCTGCGAAGGACGTATGAATCAAGCCGCATACAAGGTTATCCTAGAAAAACCGTTTCTTTGTTCCCCAACTCTGAGGACTGGTTTTCCCAGCAGGACAATGCGCCATGCCACACAGCTAGGTCAATCAATATGTGGATGAAGGACCACCACATCAAAACCCTGTCATGGCCAGCCTAATCTCCAGACCTGAATCTCATTGAAAACCTCTGTAATGTAATCAAGAGGAAGTTGGATAGTCACAAACCGTCAAGCAAAGAAAAACTGCTTAAATGTTTGCACCAGGAGTGGCATAAGGTCACCCAAAAGCAGTGTGAAAGAATGGTGGAAAGAATGCCAAGACACATGAAAGTGGTGATTAAAAATCATGGTTATTCCACAAAATATTGATTTTTGAACTCTTCCTGAGTTAAAACATTAGTATCGTTGTTTCTAAATGATTCTGAACTTGTTTTCTTCGCATTATTTGAGGTCTAAAAGCAATCCATTTTTTTGTTATTTTTGACCACTTTTCATTTTCGGAAAATAAATACAAAATTAATTGCTTGGAAATTCGGAGACATGTCAGCAGTTTACAGAATAAAAGAAAAATGTACTCAATTTTACTCAAAAATATACCTATAAAAGGAAAAAAAAAAACCCAGAAAAACTGACAATTTTGCAGCGGTCTAATATATAAATATATATATATATTATATATATATATATATATATATACATATATATATATATATATATATATATATATATATATATATATACATATACATATATATATATATATATATATATACATATATATATATATATACATATATATACACAAATATTATTAATTATATAAAAAGAATATATATAATATTTTTTTTTATAATATATATATATATATGTATGTGTATATATATTAGAAGGTGGCCCGATTCTACGCATCGGGTATTCTAGAATTTACGTATTGTGTAGTTCATGTATGATTTTTGTTATATATATATAGATGTTGTTGTGTGTAGTTACCAAGTGTTTGTGTAGGGCGCTGTACATGTTCTGGGTGTTGTCTAGGTGTGGCGGGGGGTGAGAGCGGTGTTGTATGTGTGTTGCGTTGTTTGTGGAGCGCTGTGTGTCTGTAGCGTTGTGTGTGTGTGTGTGTGTGTGTGTGTGTTGCGCGGCTTGTGTGGGTGTGGTGTGTTTTGGGGGAGGTATGTTTTGTGCAATGTCTGTATATTTATGTATGCCGCGGCGTTTGTGTGTTGGGTGTTGTGTGTGTGCAGCGTTGTCTGTGTGTGAGGGTGTCTGTGTAGGATGGTGTTTGTGGTTCCCAGTGTATGTGTGGTGTGTGTGTGTGTGTGTGTGTGTGTGTGTGTGTGTGTGTGTGTGTGTGTGTGTGTTGGGGGGAGGTGTGCACCTCCCATCGTGCTCCATCCCCCATGCTGCGCACCCCCCATCGTGCTCCATCCCCCATGCTGCGCACTCCCCATCGTGCTCCATCCCCCATGCTGCGCACTCCCCATCGTGCTCCATCCCCTATGCTGCGCACTCCCCATCGTGCTCCATCTCCCATGCTGCGCACTCCCAAACGTGCTCCATCTGCCATGCTGCGCACTCCCAAACGTGCTCCATCCGCCATGCTGCGCACTCCCAAACGTGCTCCATCCCCCATGCTGCGCACTCCCCATCGTGCTCCATCCCCCATGCTGCACCAGCATCAGCCTCTCTGCCCCCAGCATCAGCCTCTCTCCCCCAGCATCAGCCTCTCTCCTCCCAGCATCAGCCTCTCTCCTCCCAGCATCAGCCTCTCTCCTCCCAGCATCAGCCTCTCTCCTCCCAGCATCAGCCTCTCTCCTCCCAGCATCAGCCTCTCTCCTCCCAGCATCAGCCTCTCTCCTCCCAGCATCAGCCTCTCTCCTCCCAGCATCAGCCTCTCTCCTCCCAGCATCAGCCTCTCTCCTCCCAGCATCAGCCTCTCTGTCCCCAGCATCAGCCTCTCTCCTCCCAGCCTCAGCCTCCCCCAGCATCAGCCTCTCTTCTCTCAGCCTCCCCCCTCCAAGCCTCCCTCCTCCCAGCCTCCCCCAGCATCAGCCTCCCCCTCCCTGCCTCCCCCAGCATCAGCCTCCCCCTCCCAGCCTCTCCCAGCATCAGCCTCTCGCCTCCCCCAGCATCAGCCTCTCTCCTCCCAGCCTCCCCCAGCATCAGCCTCTCTCCTCCCAGCCTCCTCCAGCATCAGCCTCTCTTCTCCCAGCCTCCCTCCTCCCAGCCTCAGCCTCTCTCCTCCCAGCCTCCCCCAGCATCAGCCTCTCTCCTCCCAGCCTCCCCCAGCATCAGCCTCTCTCCTCTCAGCCTCCCCCAGCATCAGCCTATACCCTCCCAGCCTCCCCCAGCATCAGCCTACCCCAGCATCAGCCTCTCTCCTCCCAGCCTCCCCCAGCATCAGCCTCTCTCCTCCCAGCCTCCCCCAGCACGCCGTGCTCCTCTGCCGACATTCACAGATCCGATCGCATACACTCTCACACACACACACTCACACATCAGAACACACTCACACACATCCGATCGCATACACTCACACACACACTGACGATATCGCACATACGCGCTGACACAATCACAACATCCGGAGATACCACATGCTTCTGGCCATGTGATCCTCCGGCAGGTCCTGGAAGGTCACTGCACAGGATCGCCGCCGAGAAGCAAGCGATATCCCAGGATGTTGTGAGTGTGTGGATGCGATGTGATGTGTGTGTGAGGTGTGTGTGAGAGCGAGTGTGATCTGATGTGTGTGTGTGATCTGATGGATGTGTGTGTGTGTGTGTGTGTGTGTGTGTGTGTGTGTGTGTGTGTGTGTGTGTGTGTGTGTGTGTGTGTGTGTGTGTGTATGTTCCGCCGCTGCAGGACCTTGATGCGCTGGTAACTATGCTACCATGGTTACCAGCGTAATCCGTCCCCCGCTCGCACAGGAGCCCACACCAGCATACGGCAGCAACCCCAGCAATGCGAGGGTATGTGTCGGCTGGGTTGGCGGCGTACGCTGATGTGGGCTCCCGGGGGTACAGTACTCACCTGGGAGTCGTGGCTCAGTGTCGGTTCGGGGAATGCGGGGGGCGGGGCCAGAGCGAGCGTGAATTGCGTGAGGGGTGCGGGGCGTGGCAGAGTTGCCAATGCGTGCAGGGTGCCGGGGCGAGAGGCCAATCCGTGTGGGGGGCGGAGCCTGGGCGAGCGGCCGGCCAATCCGTGTGGGGGCGGAGCCTGGGCGAGCGGCCAATCCGTGCGGGGGGCGGGGCCATGGCGAGCCCAGCGGCCAATCAGCTTTGTGTCACCGTAAGGACACAATTTTGGAGCAAGACAGACTGTCAGACAGACAGACAAATATATATATATATATATATATATATATATATATATATATATACACACATACATACATACATGTATATATACACACACACACACACACACACACACACACACACATACATATTGGGAATCAGCAATTATGTCAACCATTATCTCCTCAGAGGAGAAAAGAACAAAGCAAAAATAGGTTTCTATCTACATTCCTGCTACTATGTGTTAAAATGTACCATTTATAAGGTCCAACGTAAAAGATAGCCTTTACACAATGCTTTATTATGTGTGCAATTGTGCAATTATGTTGAATGTGTCTTGTTTTATGAAACCTACCTGCTAAAATTCCTGTGTTACCCTTAACTTGGCAGGAGGACACCGTTGTCCCATTTGGTGCCTGGGATGAACACACAGATTCAGAGATTCCTCCACAAACTTTGAGCTGGTATTTATATTCAATAGTTGCCACTTCTATAACCTTTTCTCCAAGTGGCCGCAGGTCATAGACATAGTCATACTTTGGGTCTTTAACCTGGCAGTTGGCACCTGTATAAAGCAGAACATATTACTTGAAGTGGACATGACCTTTGTTTTACTTAAAGGGAACCTGTCAGGTAATTTGTGTGTTCTAACCTAGTAGCAGTGTGATGTGTGGCCTAGTGACCCCTTCCTACCCATCCTTGTGTTGTAATATTGTGTCATGTGCATGTATAAAAATATGGTTTTATTACTTATGTGTACCCTATGTAAATGAGAAGGGCTCTAGCTCCATGGGCGTCGCATCGCCCTGTGGGCGTGATACCATGGATTTACATGAGCGACGTCCCTATCGCTCCTTGAGATCCCGCACATGCGCACTTACCATTCCCGCAGCCTTGTTATCCGGGTGCTTGCTTCTCGTCTTCAGACGCGCACTATGCTTGCTCAGAAGACTACTGCGGTTCCAGTCATGAGCAGAGCGCGTCTCAAGCCGAGAAGCAAGCACCCGAGTAACGAGGCTGCGGGAATTGTAAGTGCGCACACATGGGATCTCAAGGAGCGACGGGACGTCGCTCATGTAAATCCATGATATCACGCCCACAGGGGCGTAATACCATGGAAAACATGCAAACGCCCACAGCGCGAAGCGACGCCCATGTGGCTAGAGCCCCTGCTCATTTGCATAGGGTACACATAAGTAATAAAACATTTTTATACATGCACATTACACATTATTAGAACAGAGGGATGGGTAGGAAGGGGTTACTAGGTCACACATCACACTGCTACAAGGTTAGAACACATAAATTACCTGACAGGTTCCCTTTGAATGTATTTTTCATGAAATAATCATTCTGGAGCATCGTTGCTTAGAATTTTGTAGTGTGCCATTATACCTCCAAGAAACGTATCAATAAATTGACAGGTGGACATCATAATTTTCCTGCACAGTATAAACGCCCCCCAAAATAGGCCGAACCCCCTGTTACTGTGTGGTCATCTAATGTTTATGGGATTTTGCCAACACTCCCAGGCACACTATGTGGACCCTACCCGGAGCGTTTATTCCACAAATACAATTATCAGCCAAAACATGAGGATTAATGGCAGGTCACTTAAAAAATAGGGAATAATTGTGATGATACAATATTACATCTGTATACTCATACACATGGGTGTGACCAGCCTATATGTACAGCCTTAAAGGGGTATTCCCATCTCCAGCATCCAATCCCAATATGCAGTAGGTGTAGTAATAATAATAATAATATTGGCAAATACCTTTAATTAGAAATGTAGGATAATTTTTCTGATTCACTATGTCACTAATATTAGCAAATACCTCCAATTAGAAATCTAGCATAGTTCTCCTGATACACTTTTCTTACCTCATGTTCAGGGCATTGCAGGAACTTAGATAGCCATGGTTACGACCACTAGCAACTAACTAGATGCGGGATCATAACCATGGATACCTAAGGTCCTGCAATGCCCTGAACATGAGGTAAGAAAAGTGTATCAGGAGAACTATGCTAGATTTCTAATTGGAGGTATTTGCTAATATTAGTACACCTACTACATAATAGGATAGGATCTTGAAGATGGGACTACCCCTTTAAGTATGGCTGACACTGCTTCTATAATAATTAAATTATCAATGAAGGATAAGAGAGGTTAATTTCCACATTTTAATTGATATCTATGTGTGAGACAGATATTGGGCATGGTTTTCTGTATAAAACCAGACACTATCCACTTGCACATTGAACAATTCCCAAAAAATATTGCAACCAGAAGATAAATTGTATGCACTGGTTTAAAAATGAAGAAAAGAAGAACAAAAAAATATATAACAATAATCAAAATAAATAAAAAATTTAAGAGCAATATAAATAAAAAGAACCACACCCAATCACCAACAAGTTTGACATATCACAAGTGACATTTAGTAATGTGGGAAATAACGGACAGTGCGGAAAAACAGGGCTCCATACATTGATTAGTGACTGCTGCTGAAAAAGTCAGCTCATTAACTTCAAACTAGTGGACAACACTTGACTTTTCTTTCAGCGCTCTCTCATGTACTTTTTTAATATGCAGTTCAAGTATGCAAATGTTATTCCTTATGCAGAAAACCTTTTAAAGGAAATCTGTCAGCAGGTTTTTTTTATTATGCCATCTAAGAGCAGCATGATGTAGGCAAAGAGATTTTGAATCAAACAATGTATCACTTAGATTACTGGCTGCAGCCGTTCTGACACAATCTGAACTTTTAGCTTTAGTTATGTAGCGGAGCCCAGGGAACTGCCCCTGTCCACACCAGGCTCTCAATAGACATTATACTTTGTTAGGTGTCAATCACAGGAGGGGGTGTGCTGGACTACTGTGCATGAGCCAGCTAGACCTAGCAATGATAATCACCAAGTGATAAGGCCTTCAGTTTTAGTAAATAACAGCATGGAGCTTAATAAGAGAGGCATAGTTGATTTCTGTTTTTTAACCCCTCCAGCATGCTGACTTCAGCTTATATAGCAAAAACCTGCTGACATCTTCCCTTTAACACGAATTAACAAATTCCTACCTTTTGCTCTAACAACAGGGCAAGCCTCAGAAGTTCTCCATAAGAAGATATATTCACAGCCGTCTAGCTCTTGAAACAATGGAGACCCCTGTTAAAAAAAATAAAATTATAGTAAAACAAGTAGAATGTAATGGAATTACATGGACAACCCCTTCTTAAAATGTTTAGTCCACCATGCAGAATAGCGATGGGCAAATTAACAATTAAATCACTGGAAAAGTTCCTCAAATCGAGGAACATTTCACTGGTGAAGAATACATGACTCGTCCATAATCTGGTCTTTTGTATAATAGCGTATGGATGCATAACTTAGACAATAAAAAAACACAGAAGAACCAACGCCTTTGAAATGTGTTGAACGCGAAGGATGTTATCAATACCATAGATTGCAAGAAGAACAAACAAATCAATTTTGGAACAAATCAAGAAAGACATGTCACTCGAAGCAAGGATCACCAAGGTACGACTTGCCTACTTTAGACACATCATACAAAGATGGCAATCTGGAGAACGACATCATGGTTGGAAGAATAGAAGGAACAAGGCGAAGAGGAACACCAGTAACCCCATTGCTTCATAGAGTCAAGAAAATGGTGAAGAAGACCCCTGGTGGACCTATCTAGGTTTGCACAAGATCGATCTATCTACAGAGCGTTCCTCCATCAAGGTGCCATGGCTAGAGATCAAGCTGAATGCCGTTAAATAAAATAATACCAAAAATAAACCTTATACTGTGCTGCATCGCTCACACTTCGTAAGTAACATCGTAGAGACCTAGAGCCAACATCGTTTAAACGGCACTAATGTGGGAACATAGCATAAGGTGGGGTTTTTTTTTTTATCTAAGATCGGGGGCACTATAGAATTTAAGAAGATTTGTCCAAGTAGTGGACACCCCTTCTACATTAAATACTTTCACAGCAATGTCAAGTGCCATAGTTATCACACATTCTAAGTACTACATATTTTTGCTGCTATGCTTAACCCATTGAGGTTGCATAAAAGCAATTTTTTGTTTCAAAAAGTACAAAGTTCGATAGCTGCAGGGTATAAAAGTACGACGGCTACCAAGTCTTAATAAAGCAGTCCAGTGATATCTGATATACTGTATTATGTCGAGTGCAAATTCTGAGATAGTGACTCAGAACACATCGAAAGGCATAAAGCACTAGAAAAATCATATTGATTGTGTTGAAGTTGGTAAAAGTTGGTTGCAGATATAATAAGAGCTATATATAAACGAAACTGACCACATATGATAATTAGGAATTATCAATGGGATTCCAATATAAAAATATTGAAGCTATTGCTCATAATCAAAAAGCAAAATGAATCACTGGGAGGATAGCATGAAAAATAATGCTCGCCGGTGTTGAGGCGGCAAGTGGGAGCAGACCAAAAATAAAAGGTAATTATAAAAATGTGAATCACGACAGTTATTTGCGTCTGTTCCAGGTTTTCCTTATTTAAAGATGAGAGCCATTTGAGGTGATAATTTTATTTTGGAATTGGTAATCCTGTCAATTAGGTGTGATACACCTCTCCAGAGACACTTTATCCTCGGGCAGCTCTAGAGGATGTGAATTAATGTTCCTCTCTCATTGCAATTCCTCCAACATAGTGAAGAATTTTTCGGATCAATTTGATGTAATTTCGAGGAAGTGAAGTACCAATTTGTGATGACCTTGTAAAAGGACTCATGTAATATTGCAGAAATGTTTGAGGAAAATATTGCTTTAAGGCTAGATTGACAATTTTCTACTGTGAATTCTTTATTTAGTATTTTCCCCCATTTCTCTATATATCTTAAAGTATTTGGTTTAGAGTCATTATTCACAAATCAGCTGTTCTCTGTGTCAAAGGAAGATGTATGTCAGACGTGCCGAGTTGAGGAACTGCACAGCAGAGCTCTGTCAACGGTACAGTGGCTTTGACAGGTCACTGCATATCTACTCTTTATTTGAATCAATAGGGAACGGATGTACAGGACCTGGACCAAACCCCTATTCCGATGTTAAAGCTGTCTTCAATTCAGAACAATCAGCCGATCGGCAGGGGTGATGAGTACTCCCGCAAAGAGACATTGAGGACTTATGATAAGGATAGGCCATCAATATAAAAGTCCCAGATAAACCCTTTAAGTAATATTTATTTTCCGATTTTATGGCATCCCTTGCCCCCATTACCACATTTTCTTATTTTCAAATGCAACCTCTATAAATTACCAACAAATACGTAATAAAAAAATAGATGTTATTGATGAAACTTACTTTTAGCTGTTAAATCTAGAAAAGTACATTCTTTGTAAAATGCAAAAATTGATTTGTAACAGTGGAAATCATTCCTATTGCTTACAATCTCTTTTGCTACTGTATATTACAATTGTGGAAAATATACAGTCATATGAAAAAGTTTGGGCACCCCTATTAATGTTAACCTTTTTTCTTTATAACAATTTGGGTTTTTGCAACAGCTATTTCAGTTTCATATATCTAATAACTGATGGACTGAGTAATATTTCTGGATTGAAATGAGGTTTATTTTACTAACAGAAAATGTGCAATCCGCATTTAAACATAATTTGACCGGTGCAAAAGTATGGGCACCTCAACATAAAAGTGACATTAATATTTTGTAGATAGTCCTTTTGCAAAAATAACAGCCTCTAGTCGCTTCCTATAGCTTTTAATGAGTTCCTGGATCCTGGATGAAGGTGTATTTGACCATTCCTGTTTACAAAACAATTCCAGTTCAGTTAAGTTTGATGGTCCCCGAGCATGGACAGCCCGCTTCAAATCATCCCACAGATTTTCAATGATATTCAGGTCTGGGGACTGGGATGGCCATTCCAGAACATTGTAATTGTTCCTCTGCATGAATGCCTGAGTAGATTTGGAACGGTGTTTTGGATCATTGTCTTGCTGAAATATCCATCCCCTGCATAACTTCAACTTCGTCACTGATTCTTGCACATTATTGTCAAGAATCTGCTGATACTGTGTTGAATCCATGCGATCCTCAACTCCAACAAGATTCCCAGTGCCAGCATTGGCCCCACAGCCCCAAAGCATGATGGAACCTCCACCAAATTTTTACTGTGGGTAGCAAGTGCTTTTCTTGGAATGCCGTGTTTTTTGCCTCCATGCAGAACGCCTTTTTGTATGACCAAACAACTCAATCTTTGTTTCATCAGTCCACAGGACCTTCTTCCAAAATGTAACTGGCTTGTCCAAATGTGCTTTTGCATACCTCAGGCGACTCTGTTTGTGGCGTGCTTGCAGAAACGGCTTCTTTCGCATCACTCTCCCATACAGCTTCTCCTTGTGCAACGTGCGTGGTATTGTTGACCGATGCACATTGACACCATCTGCAGCAAGATGATGCTGCAGGTCTTTGGAGGTGGTCTGTGGATTGTTCTTGACTGTTCTCACCATTCTTCTTCTCTGCCTTTCTGATATTTTTCTTGGCCTGCCACTTCTGGGCTTAACAAGAACTGTACCTGTGTTCTTCCATTTCCATACTATGTTCCTCACAGTGGAAACTGACAGTTTAAATCTCTGAGACAACTTTTTGTATCCTTCCCTGAATAACTATGTTGAATAATCTTTGTTTTCAGATCATTTAAGAGTTGTTTTGAAGAGCCCATGATGCCACTCTTCATAGGAGATTCAAATAGGAGAACAACTTGCAAGTGGCCACCTTAAATACCTTTTCTCATGATTGGATACACCTGCCTATGAAGTTCAAAGCTCAATGAGGTTACAAAACCAATTTAGTACTTTAGTAAGTCAGTAAAAAGTAGTTAGGAGTGTAAAAATCAAGAAATTGATAAGGGTGCCCATACTTTTGCACCGGTTAAATTTTGTTTAAATGCGGATTGCACATTTTCTTTTAGCACAATAAACCTCATTTCAATCCAGAAATATTACTCAGTCCATCAGTTATTAGATATATGAAACTGAAATAGCTGTTGCAAAAACCCAAATTGTTATAAAGAAAAAAGGTTAACATTAATAGGGGGTGCCCAAACTTTTTCATATGACTGTATAAATGCCAGTTGGATCGGGAGCTGATCTTAGTTTACAATATTTAGTCATTAGTCATTCCTTGGTCCACAATAGTATTTTTACTCGAAAAAAATAAATAAAAATCGGGAACTATACGTTCAACAAACTTTGCAGACGTGTCAGTAATACAAGCGATTTTAGGAAACTTTCGCAATATATCTTATCAGTGAAATCTGAATATTTCTCCACTTTCACCTCCCCCCTGAACTCAATATTTATTCTGAAAAATCAGCTCAAATATGTATTGCTCAATACAAGATGAACTTCCAGAACAGTGAGTTATCAGTGTCCACCGCATAATGAAGTCTGGAGAGGGAAAAGGTAGGGGAGTGCGGAGCGGGGAGAGGCGGTGACATATGCAGATAAACCGGTCACGGCTACAAGTCTCTAGTAACCTGGATTTACACCTCATTACTGTGGTATATTGTCTTCTACGACTGTGTGCTACCAAACAGGAAAAAGGAACAGGAATTCTTCTGTGCGTATTATTAGGATACAGGAGGTATGAACGCAGCTATTCTCCAACCACTATCTCAGAGAGAACGTAAAATTGGAGAGAGCCTGGAAAGGGCACATCTAGGGAAAAATGCAGGATGAAACTCATATTGAGGCCAGATATAGTATTGTGACTAATATACAGTACATACACATGACAGCTTAGTCTAAAAAGTTGAATCTATAGTTCCCCTTTAAAAACCTGGTGCCCTTTTTTTAATCTTTCTGGTGTAGTTCAGAATAAGTCCCCATTAACTTCCATTGCATTTGGTACACAAGTCATGCTCATCCAAGCGTCCAACTACTCCTTATAAGTACTGAGCACCCGAGCATGGTAGTGCCCGCTCATCACTCTTTGTCACCAAACATCTTTCCTGAATGATCAACTCCCTCTAAACACACATTCAAAAGGCTGAACAGAGTCTGTGGAATAAATTGACGCACACATGACCCCAAAACAAAAAATAAATTGACAATTTTTTTGTAGAAAAGAAATGTAGATACATACTACATTGTGATCACACTGGAAGATAATCCTTGTAGAGTAATGTTTTTTATCAGAACATATGTCCCCACTCAGATAAACTATAGTAAGTGATCCATCATCGGAGGCCTGAGGACTCATCTGGATGTAGCCAAGATTTAGGTTTTTATTGTCTGACGTCTTCATGCAGGACCCAATTGCTCCCCCTACAAACACACAAAATGATAAAGAGTTAAAATTAGACTTTAAATGTGGTACATTCATCAAGACTGGCATTGAATTGTGTGCTGCATTAAGCGTGAGCCTCTTAATGAATTTAGCCCAAATTCCAAATGCTGTGCACCCCCGCCAGGGACTACTGACTGGAGTACATGTTTAATGTAATTTATACCACTTTGGTCACGCCCCAGCTCCAATCACTTTTCTAAAATTTGGCAGAACTGGTCGTGCATAAAAGCGGCAAAAGTCCCATTTTTGTGCAACTTCAAGTTGTGTAAAAACAATGGCAACATTTCAAGGTGTTATGCTTGAATTCTAGTGAAAAAACCCCTTTTTGATGAATCAGGCCCTATGTGTTAAAGGGATCTTATCTGCAACCTCTTTTATATTTAAATCAATATAAACACAACATTTAAAGCTCATACAATGAAGGGACTGTTCCCCAACCTGTTAGCTCAAAGAGAATACAATAATACTCAAAAAAGAAAATAATGTAAGAACCCTTCAGAAATAGAGCAAAACACCAGGATAAAAATCATCATTTTATTTGAAATATATTATAAACATATTTAAATATAAGAGAGGATGTAACAGAAAAATGAGGGACCGGAGATATGGCTCAAAAAATATACTCAGGTAAGTATATACAATGCTGTAAAAACCACAGTGTAATCACACAAATGATAACTCTGAAAAAAAGTAAAATAAATAAATAAATAAATATAGAAATAAATTATATATACATACATATTATATATATATATATATATAAACACGCATACACACAAAGAACTAGAGCAGTTCCAGCATAAATGCCACATGTATTAAATTAAGAGGAAGCATGCGCATGTTTGTGAAATGTATTGCATGTATAGAAATACAAGGTAAAAAGCCACAATCAAAAGGATGCAGCCATGAAGCAAATGTGAACAAGTAAAATAAATGGTCATGTCAGACATGGCCACTAGATGGCATACTAGATCTATATATGAAAAGAGTGCTCAAGAAATGTGAGCAAATGCAATACGTCGTGCCAATAGATCATGTACAGAATGCCCACTATTACAAACAGTCTAAACAAGTGAAAGTGGTCCAGTAATTAAATGTCCCAAATCCCTCCACCATGACGCACGTTTCGCCCAACTGCAGGTTCATTTTTCTGTTACATCCTCTCTTATTTTTAAATGTTTTTTTTAATATTTTTCTAATAAATATTTATCAATTTGCTGGTGGTTTATGGAACTTGGCAACTGCTTCTTAAACAATTCTTCTGCAGTGGACAGCTGGGACATTCAGATGAATCACCGCTCTTTTAACACATGCACAGCCGAAGTAAGAGCGTGAGTACCACAGCTTGGCTTATAGGGGGGGCTCTCTGCTCTGGTTTACACTCGTTCTATAAGCCCTAGTAGGACTAATCGACTATGTTGGGATGCGGCTTTAATAGATATTACACAAAGTATAAATTATTCACATTAAATTATATTTGCTGCTCCTCACCCATCTTCTGACCCATTTACCAAATTAAACACAAGACTACCTCCTAAACTTGGTATAGCCATCAGAACTTAAAGCAAAGCGCACACCTAGCAAACATACCTGAGCATCCACGAATATATGGCAGAGGCTTGCAGACGTTGAGATAAAACGTTCTTTTTCTTGCTTGGTCAGATATATCAACTGCAGTCCATGGTTCACCATCACGACTAAGATCACTTAGATCATATTCATTTCCATCAGAATCTACAAAAATAGATTTAAAATAAAAATAAAAAAAAGAAAGATTAAAATGAAAAAAATTAAAGAAACAAAACCTAACTGTCCCTGTAATCTTTCGAATGAGTCCTCAAGCTCTGCTTTTGACTTTGTTTTATTTCTAACTCCCCATGGAGACATCCTTGTGACTTCATTTCGCTCTCCCTCTGTATGGCTAAACTACATTTTCCATGAGACAGCTGTATGTGTCCCACAGCTCACACTCTCCCACCTTCTGTGGCTGCCCTGTCAACCTACGAAGCACCATTCTGAGACTGATATAGTGTCAAGAGCGATAAATCAGTGTACATACCGTTTCTCCTTTGTAGCATTTCTCCCGCTTCACCTAGAATATACTACTCTCCTGACACTCTTTTGCAGTCAGTAATGTTACATCTGTTGATCTGTGGAATGACTAGCACCATCACCTTTCACCAAAGTTACTAACTGATAAGATTACTTGTTCTGTGAGGAGACTGCAATGTTTCTGTGCCCTTCCTTCTCTCCCTCCCCATGCACATCTCCAGTTACAGTAAACTTAAGGAAGACAGGCCACACTCCCCACGAGATCAACATTAAGAGCCCACGCAAAACTGTTAAAGAGGACCAACCACCAGGATTTTCCTATGCAAACTTAAGCCAGTGCTATGCTGGTGCTATCATGCTGGTTCTATATATACCTTTAGTTATGAGATCAGGTGTATACTTTCTGAAATATAGGCAACTTAAGTTTGTACAATGCACTATTATTTGATGAGAGGTGCAACGGAATATCTAATAGGTGGGTGGGGTTTTGCTAGTTATTCCCACCCCTGTCTGCCTGCCCTTCCTTTCTCCTTCCTCCCCCTGTAATAACAGAGACAGGTGGAGGAAGGATAGGCAGGCAGAAAAGGGTGGGAATAACTAGCAAACACTGAGTCACCTATTATAGTACATTGCACCTAGAATCAAATAACAGTGCCTTTCACAATCTTTACTTGCCTATATTTCAGAAAGTATACATCTAATCTCACAACTAAAGGTATATTTAGAATCAGCATGATAGCGCCAGTATAGCACTGGCTTTATTTTATATATGAAAATCCTGGTGGTTGGTCCTCTTTAAGAAACCCATTCAAAGCACAGAGAGGGTATGTCTATGTGGTGCTTTGAATAGACAGTAGAAGGAAAGAAGGCAATGGACACCACATACCTATACAGTTCAGATACTGACCAGAATTTTAACAGCAAGCAAATTATGAAAACTTCTTAAAGTTATGATTATGTTTTAATAATTGGTGTGCTTCAAAAACCCATCTAAAGACAGACATATCAACAGATTTCATATTACAAACTGCAAATGTTATAAAAAGAGAAAATGTCTAAAACCTGGTTTCCATACTTTGGAAATCAATGTTGCTATGGCTGTAATTCTTTGAGAATGTTTTCATACATAATATTAAAATATACATTTCAATATTATCATCTAGACTACTAACATGCTTTTTTTTATTTTAGGATTATAGACCAATTCTGACGTCGATATTCAATGTAAGTACACCAGCCTCATCAGGGTCAAGAGATCAATTTAATAACGTATGTGGTTTGTATTGTGAAATCTTATGACAGATTTGCTAAAACAATAAATTAATTAACAACCTTCAAAAGATGTGCTCTAACCTGTAACTTGGCAGTCAACTGGGGCCGGGGAACATGCCATGGCCGTTTCAAAATCAAAAAAAGTGTGATACAGTTGTGTTTCAGAATTAATCTCTTCTCGGTTAAACAAAAGGCGGCCTGGATATAGATCATCATTACACACAAAATTTATTGTAAAGTTGTTTCCAGACCCTGTAATATAGAAAGAAAAGGATTTTTTTTAAAAAAACAGTGATGTGAAATGTGAAGTCTAGGAGGCATCGGTTCATTTTTCCAGCAATGACCAGGTTCAAGTCACTGTCGTCTTTAAGGCCTAAGGCCTTGTGCACACTAGGCGTTTTTGCCGCGTTTTTAGCGGCGTTTTTTACCGCGTTTTTGTGCTGAAAACGCAGTGACATTGCTTCCCCAGCAATGTCAATGGGTTTTCAGAAGTGCTGTCTGCACACAGCGTTTTTTTTTTAGCTGCGTTTTT